>NW_023503616.1:2400891-2701002 GCF_014529535.1 Bradysia coprophila
AAAAAAATTTTGATTTGACTTTCGTCGCCAATAATCTATGATTAGGCATCCGATTATTTCAAATTATATGTTGTGTTTGATTACTTGTGGTCGCTTATTTAACTTTTAATTTACATTTCTGCACATTTTCATCAAATTTTGAAGCGAACGAAATGTTGCAGAAACTTTTACACTCAGTCAGATCAGAAAAATATTTTTGGTACTTCATCTTTTTTGATAAATAATCTGAAAAGTCTAGAGAATATATTTCCATTTGGACCAAACTTTTCACATACACTGAATCGACCGTTAAAAATCGATATACGTGACAAAGGCCGAAACGATGAAATTTTCAAAAAAAATCGATCAGCGCGGCGGCAGCTGCAGTCGGAATAAAACTTTTCTTCCATAAGACTGGATTTCCGGCTGAGCCTTAAAAAATTAAAACATTTTTTAAAGCCTCACTACGTATAATATCGGCTAAGTCAAAACGACCTTATACATCATTCTTAAAATTTACTCATAATAGCAACGCACTACAAGCAAAAGTGCTTCGATTGACACCTGCCAAATAGAGTACTATTTTGTATGAAATTTTATCCCCACTCTTTTTACAGTGTAAAACTGTCAAGTTTCAGTACCCTATTTAAAGTACCACTTTTGCTTGAAGTGCGTTGATAATACGTAAACGGAACTACCCGGAAACACTTGGAATCACTTACGAAATCGACAAAAATTTTGACTCAGCCGCTTTTAGAGTACGTGTTGCATCAACTACCAAGCAATATATGGAAAACATACGAAAAGCCATTCTAATATTTTGAATAATCTATTTTGCCGACTTATTTCACTAAAACATACCCCTTGTTGCGCTACAAACAAAAATACTGATTGATTTCAAATTTGCCGATACAATACATTAATTCATACACATTCAATACCACACGTTTTTTTTTGGAACGTGAAATCTTACATTCCCATAGCGCAGATAAAAAATCTTTGAGAAATTGGTATGAATAAAAAAATCAATTAACTCTCACTCACCTTTTAAACCAAATCCATTTAATTATTTATTTTAAAAAAAGTATCTATAATACAATAATTAATCATAGCTGAGAGTAATTTGTTTTGTTGTATTATTTTCATAAATGTTATTATCTTCCCGAAATGAATATTTAGAAGAAAAAATATTGTGGTCTATACGCGATGGTTGTACAACTGCGGGAATATTGTTTCATATCTTGCAACTTCACATGTAGTAAATTTAATGATATTAACTTTTGTTTTTCACACAACACAGTGATATTAATGTTTTGACCCTACATTTGTGCACCTAGAAATATGTGCTTCAACGATTTGTAAGAATTTCTTTTATAATGTGGAGTGGGTGGTGTAGTACATAAAAATGATCAGAGTGTTACATCCTGTGATCCTGATGTAGACTCCTGAGAAATGGATCATCAGAACATTGAAACCTGTAATCCTGCTGTAGACTCCTGCCTGAGATATGATTATCGAGATGTGGAAACGAAACTATGAAAAATGAACATGTTCAGTACGGGTATCGTTTTCTTGGTCAAAGTTTCTCTCATTTGTTTTTCTGGCTAGTTTCGGACGTTCATCATCACTTACATTATTATATGCCTATGATCGATTCATCTGCAGCTAAACTCACACAGTCATTCTCAGCGTGTCGCTGAATGTCGTACTTTGTTTATATTAATCGTGAATGTGTTAAGAAGTTGTTTATGAAAATTTTAATTGTGTTATGCAAATGATGTGAACGAAGTATGCATTTTAAGTAAATATACGAATGCGTTGCTAGAGATACTTATAGTTTTTGAAATTGGATTTCTAAATGTTTGTCTTGCGTGAGGAAAATCATCAACCATTTGAGTTGATTAACTTGTATAAATATATCAGTTTGTTTCTCTATTTTCTAAGAATTGGAAACTTTACCACAGTGTCTCTTTCTGCTAAATCTTGCGGTGTATATTATTTCGATTATAGCCAACGTGTATGATAGATTATTCTGCAGGTTGAATCATTCCATAAAGAGCATACTTTTGTGCCCAATTCGTCGATCATTTAACTGGGCATTGACCTTCTGAAAAATCGACAAGGGTATCGACATATATCCGTTGCAGTGGCCGCAAAACCGTATGAAAAAAAAAAATCGAAAAGTCCAAAAAATTTAAAGTTTCATCCAAAATTAAGAATGGTATGCAGGGTCTGATTGATTGGTATTCACTCAGGGAATATTTTTAGAAGTCACTTTTCCCAATTTTTCAGTATTACCTTTACAGTTGATTACTTTGAAATAAGAGACACATTTCGTTCCAGCTGTTTATCAACTGATCAACTCATACAAACAAATATGTTTTACATCTTTAAACGGTTTTACATTATGTATGCGTGTACGTACATTGTACATTGTTCACCCGTATAAACAAGTATTAAACAAGTCGACGACTGTAATTTTCCAGAAAATAATTTCTGAGAATATCAGGGAAAAATGTATAGTTAGAGGCAGTAAAATTTCATCTTACAAACAATCACAACTTTTTATACGTCTTCATACTCTTTTACCACTATCACGCGCGTGTGTGTAGCGGATTCAACTGTATAAACAAGTGTAAACAGTTTTGATTGTATGTGTGGATCAGCTGAAAAACAGCTGAAGCAAATTCATTCCGAAATTTTACTGCCTCTGGCTGTAGGATAATGTTATACCGAAAATAGTCACTGCTATCACTTCATATATTTCAAAATACAATTGGACACAAGAGTGAACCCAAGCGCGACATCTTCATTTATTATTGTCTGTTGTCGATAACAGATGGATAAGTTGTTTCTGAAAGGCTTATTAAAATCAGTCACATTCACTGCTATGAGAAACAGTCAAATCATCTTAAATAATTGTCATGTTACCGTTCATCATCTTGCTGTACAATACGGGATTCCGATGATATTTTTTTTTTGAATAAAATATCATTCACTCATAATAATGGGGGTATTCCTGACATGGATGGTGATATAATAAATTATCAAAATGGTGTTTACAAGTATTTATTATACAAATATAACAAAATACTTTATGTGAAAAGGAAAAAAAATGAATCCATCGAATAATCCATGGTTCAGATAAAATTTAAAGTTTTTGAATTGACCCGGCGTAGCGAAAGATTTTATTAATAACATGATTTATTGTCATATTAATGACTATTTAGAATATGTAAAAAAAATATTTCGACTTTTTTTCGGGTAATTTAATATAAGATCGAGTTCTTGAGTTGTCTTTTCTTCATTTCATTTTATTTAGAATTTTTGTTCGTCTTTGTGAACATTTTGTCTGAATTGATTTGAATAATATGTGGTACGGTTAATATTATGTATCTTCGACGGCACCTTGTGGATTATTTAAATTATTAACTCTGTTTAATAATAATGTATCCAAAAGTTGTATTTTTATTTATTTTAGAATATTTTTTTTAATCTCCACCGGCAGACACGTGTTTTAGTCAAGTAATAGGAATTGGTTCCGGAGAAAGTTTTTTTTTAATATGATGAAATGTCTTAGAATTGGAAAAACCTGAGATTATTACTTCGTTAAATGAAACACACAAAAAAAACTTTGATTTATATTTGTAATTGTAATTTTTGTTTTAAATTTATCACATTTCCTTAAAAAATAATTTACATAATAGACTTTTATGTAGTTCGCACATTATCTTTTTATTCTCATTAAAAACAACCATTGAACGACAAAACTGACATCTGATGAGTGTTAATTTAAAGGACTTACACTTAAGGTACAATTAACTGAAAGAAAAAACTGAAATCATCCTTATTTTTGTGCGTGTTAATTTTTCATAAATATTTATTTACACAATGTCGAGCACAATTACTCACATAGAATTTAAGAGTGACCATGTTACGTGAGATATTTTTTAAATAAATTAAAATAAATAAATTAACTTTATACAATCGTTTTGGTGTACGTAATGCAGTGCTTTCCGTAATAATACTGTAAACAACAGACTTGGCTAGATTATGAATGTTTCAAAAATGATCTGACCATAATGGGACTTAGAATCAAATAATCGTTAACTTTTTTTACTGGAGAAATTTTGACTTGGTTCCATATTTGGTACGTTACCCTTATAGAAACAGTAAGCATATCGCGGTACAATCACTAAATCTGTTACTTCATTTTACTACAATAAGACATAAGGTCGTATTAGTTGTAGGACATCCGCTCATTTTTGTTATTGCTGTAGATGATTAACCGTTTCTGAAAGTTTAAATTCACTAGTAGCTTTTAGCCAGCCATCGGTGATACAAAGACAAAATACCGAAAAGCAAAATATTTATATCTAGCGATGGTTTAAGCTCTAAATGCAAAGTCACTTGAAGATTTTCATATCTAAAACAAAATTTGAGTCCGATTTATTTACCTACTTTCCTTTCAGGAACGGCAAGCACAATGCGATTTGCTCACTTTTATATTTTGTTTAACCTTTCACAGACGTCCACTATATCATTGGGATTATTTTCGAATCTGTTATTCACTACATTTTGCACAATGAGACGACGACATTAGCTATAGCTCATTATTCAACTTAGTCGTCTTTTTTGATAACAGATGATACAGCCGTCCGTCAAAGAATGTGATTAACTTTGTTAGTTTTAACATGAATTTTGCTGTAACAAACCACAGGCCAGATTTCATCGCTTATTAATGTAGCCGTTGTCGATTTTTTAGCTACACTTCGCTCTGCATACAATGGATACTAGAGTCTTGCGATAGTTCATCTAAAGATGATTCTGTAATTAACAAAAAAAAAGAAAAGAAATATTTTAGGAATGAGTGGAATTTGAATCAATAGCAAAAGTGAATTTACCAAAATTTCCATGAGTTGCATGATATAACGATGATTTTGAACTATTATTATTGTTGTTGTTGTTATTATTATTGTTGAGATGTATCGAATTGTGTGAGTTATTTTGAAACGAATACGTTAACTGTAGATTAATATGTCGACTGTAGGAATTTCCATCGGCATCTCGCGGAACTGTGTGTAAAAATCATTTCGTTATTTATGTGTATAACAAAGCCACAAAAAAAGGGAGAGAGAAAAGATGAATTACTTTTATTTTTTCCAGCATGGATGTGCTTTTTTTGGCGTGCTCGTGAATTTTGAAACCACACTTGGGTCACACGTTTACTTAAGCCTGTAACAGAGGCGATCCTTTCCAAATCTTGGCCGTCTGGATTACTATCTATTTGAAAATTTGCTTGTAGTACCTGTAATTGTTCTTCGGTAAATGTTGTTCTAACTCGTTTCGCTTTACTTTTATGGTACCCATCGACGTCGCAACCATCTGAAAATTATATGTTCAGTGCAACTGATATCATCAGCATATCAACAATGATTTTGCAAGCATATAAAACGTTTACAAAAATCAATCACTTGGAATCGAGACCATGAAACTACCGATTCTTTTCAGTCTTTAAAGCCATTATTGATAATCTATTACTTCATTAATTTTAACATACAGTTGAGCAAGGATTTAAAACCACATTAGATTGAGCACATTATTTAATGTCTGTTGTCGTCAATAACAAATGACTAACCGTCTGATTCCAAGTCAATCTCAAGAAGTTTGACTAAGATCGCTAACCTAGAACCTACCATCACTGGATGTTGTACCGCCTTCAATCGTTTCTAAATAATGTGCTTTACATAAAACACGATCGTCCAGTAACGCAAATTGTTCGCCAGTTGACAACTGTCTACCACATGAGTCACACGCGAAACAGGCTAAATGGAATACCAATTCACGGGCACGTCTCACCCAATCGGATGACGATATTCCACGAGTGCACTTAGAACACTTTGCACCGAAATTTCTGGAAAAAGAAGGAGAAAAAAAAACAAACATTAGAAACGATTTCTCTGATCGATTTAGTTGATTAACCACTTAAGAAGTAAGGTGTTGTATGAATTAGAACAAAAAAGAGACTCAAAGATGATTCAATCAGACAATTTTTAAGCTTACAAGTTATCAAGAATCTTAACTTTATAAATATAAATATTACAGACTTTACATTGACCATCGAGATGTTTATTTTCGATAAAGTTTTATGGGAGATCGTGATCATATCAACACGTCTTAATCATTCTGAAGAAAAACACTTATTACCGTCCAGATACAATGAATTAGCATATTCATTTACCTTTCAAGTGAGGATCTCAACGTGTGAAAAAATTCTTCTTCTACTTAAAATAGAGGCTCCATAAAAAAAAAACTTTGCTTACGTTTGGATATCATATAAAAAGGTATTCACACACAGTATACATATCATATCCAACAGTGATACGTAATATCAATAGAACGTCTTTTTATTTTCACAGATAATATTATTGTGTCCAAGATGACATATCAAAATGCTTTTATATGTAGCAACACAAAGTCGATTTCATTCATTGTTTGTGCTCTCAAAAATATTTTGAAGAAGGATTAAAAGAACGAGTGGTTTATACTCTATACGAACAATGCCACACAATCTATTGTAAAGATGAAAAACACTTTAAGTTTTATAGTCTAGCGGCTTACGACATTGCATTGGCAAAAGAAATGCTTCCAAACGAAGCGATTTACAATGCTGGTGTTATTTCAATATCTAGCCTTTTAATCTCTCACAAACCTAGAAAATATGTGATATAGCTGTTGAATATTATTATGATGGCAGTAGAGGCTATGTTAAGTGAATTTGCGTCTAAGTTTTCTTCAGATGTTTTACCAGTTAAATACGTATAAACAGCGTGTATTTGTTCATCAGCTGGTAAAACAGCTGAAGCGAATTTCCGTTCACGGTGTGCCTTAACCAACTTTAAATGGAAGTGTCGCACCACATCGGATTTTTTTTGCTAATTCAATAGGGGGAGGTAGACTGGTTACAAAAATAGCAATAATAAGAAAAACGGCTGGGAGAATTTTTTTTGCGACCACTTTGAAGTCATTTTTCCATACATTTTCATGTATTTTATGAAAATGACAAAAATGTTTTTTTCGCCAAAATACGCATTCACAATTTTTATCATTAAAAAACATTATTTTTAGCAAAAAATTCTTCTACAGTATGCATCTAAACATTGAGATTTCGTTTATACAGCTATTTGGATATATCAAATTCTGCTGGACATGAAAAATAAATTGGGTGTATAAACGAAATCTCAGTGTTTAGAGGCATACTGTAGAAGAATTTTTTGCTAAAAATAATGTTTTTTAATGATAAAAATTGTGAATGCGTATTTTGGCGAAAAAAACATTTTTGTCATTTTCATAAAATACATGAAAATGTATGGAAAAATGACTTCAAAGTGGTCGCAAAAAAAATTCTCCCAGCCGTTTTTCTTATTATTGCTATTTTTGTAACCAGACTACCTCCCCCTATTGAATTAGCAAAAAAAATCCGATGTGGTGCGACACTTCCATTTAAAGTTGGTTAAGGCACACCGTGCGTTGATATTAACTGTAAAATCTTTTACTTCAGTTGTTTCAACATACTTTTCGCTGTATAACTCTCGTAAGACAACATTAGCTGTAGCTGATAGATTCATTTGCTGCCGTCCAATAGATACGATGTAGCCGGACTATGCTTTAAAAAAATTGATTTTTCAAATTTAACTTTGTCAACAGTTGTCGAGACGGGATGGTGTTTTGGGTTACAACAATTAAAAGTATAGCCTTTAAATGCAACCAGCATATTCACTTTTCATGACTTATTTTTCTGTAAGTAGTGAATTATAAATGATCGAACAGTGATGATCAGTTTCGGGGAAAGATTCAACTGAAAGTGGTTTATAGAAGAATTTATAACAAAGACTGTTTTCAAAAAGGAAAGGATGGAGAATTTAACAACAAAGCAAAAGCTTTACGGACAGCAATTATTCAACGTAACAAATTCATATTTCATTACCCGTAAACCTAAATATTATTAATGATTTTATTGATATCGATTATTGAAATTTTTCTACAACAAATCTATCCATGCGTTCGCCGCTCATTAATCTCACGTTTTACAGATCAAGTGTATATGCTATTGGTAAAGTTTTAGATAATGGACCCCCCACATATCAAAAGAAAATTTCTTTTTCTGGAACCGAACAAAAGCCATTTTATCATGCAAATAACAAGATCGAATTCAAGTCGAAGAGTCGATAAATCTTTATTTTCAGAAAAAAAATGAGTTTAATAGAAAACTGAAATGATTTATCAGAAGTATTTTACTGAAAAAATAGTGATATTCCAGCAATTCTCTGATAAATAAATAGCGAAAACTATACGTAACTTAACGATCACAACAACAAGACATAGGATGTGGAGTGATCACCGCAGAAGTTCAGAATTGATAGTAACAGTAGATTACAGCAGATTACAGCATGTAAATGGCCGATTACAAAGTTTGCGGGCCAGAGCGGAACGAAGCCCGTAATTGCGCTAAATGTAATTAGGCCATCTTCATGGTCTGTCCTGTATTGTGCTTTAGTTGAAAACCACAACAATAAAATTTTAATCATTTCCAAAATTGGGGCAGTGTATATAAGATGTAAATTCAACGCAAAATTAGTTGGGAGCCTATAATTCGTATAGCACTGTCGTATCTGTTACTTCTTTTGATATAATCGGTTTCAAGAGATCGGTGCAAAATTTCCTTTCCTATAAAAGCGATTTTGTTGTTAAGCTCACATTACTCAGAGCTTGTCGTTGATTTTATGCCACTGCTATCCATAACAGTTGAATAACCGTGCAAAGAATTAGTGGGACAATTTTATTACAACATATGATGAACAATGTGATAATACATAAAAGTCTGATTATTTTTGTATTGTACAGACCAGAACAACCAAAGTCGAATAATTGTTTTGCGTGCAAGCAACAATTGAGTTTTTTATTCGTTTTATTTTGTTATCAATTTTCAGACTTAAGGTCTATATGCTTCAAAATTTTAATTAGGAAATTAAATAAAAACCGGTTTGTAAGGCTTTTATGCGTGGTACAGCAGTTTTGTACAGGACCTTGTTAACCTCTTACAATCATCTGTTATCGATAACGACATCAGGAATAAACGACCAGTACTGACTGATGCGGTCCTATATAGCAAAAATTATGTTTAAAAAAAATGAAGTAATAGATTTGAAATCAATCAATGGTTAGATCTAATGAAGTAATAGATCTGATAGTTTGGTTTTTGATATACTTTTGCCATGTGAAAGGTTATTTGGTATATTATCTAAAAGTAAACTTTCCGTTGAGTTTTGTTTTGTAATCCGAAATTTAAAGCAAATACGGTAAGCAACTCAGAAAATGAATTCACTTAGGACACTAGCCTGAGACAATTATTGATTTATCTGACAGACATCTTATATTTCGATTTGTATTAATAAAAACAGCATAATTAGAAGAAGAAGTGAGTATGTTTGATCAACAACAATATTTACCGATCGACTACTGTAATTCAACGATAAAGTCGGTATTGTTCTCAAATTAGGTAACACACAACCGATATTTGTTCTAATCTGCCCAAATTCAATATTTATTCGACTAATTTGTTGAAGGTCAAAAAACAAAAAACCGTCTGATTGCGATAATAATGTGGTAATGTGCTATCGTTTTTGCTCTTATTATGCCACTCGCAACAATAACCGATATTGTCTACCAAATGTCTATGAAATATTGAAAGAAAAGAAACGTTTATGGACTGAAGAAGAAGAAAAAAAACTGAAGAAGCCGAACACAAGTTATTGTTGAATTTCAGTTTCACCTCTATCAACCATCCAAACAGATTACAATGACATAATTCAAATTATTTCGCTAAATTATGTTCGAAAACATTTCTAATACAAAGAAGATTTTTTTTTGTTGTAGTTTTGCCCGAAACTTCAGTTTAGAAAAAAACAACAAACTTACATAACAAAACGCGATTGCAATAAAATAATAATAATAAATATGTTAAGGAAAATTAATTGGTCAGTTACCATATTTTATCAATGAATGTTTATTTAAATGAGCAACATGAAAAACATTAAAAATATGTTAATTCGGTTGGCCCACCGAAAAATGTTTTTTTTTTCTTTATTTTGATATCTTCTCTGTTACTTTAATCGAATGGCATTGCTGTCGATTTTCTGACCTAATTTGCATAAAAACATTTTTAAATTTAATTTTATACGTAATTCGGCATGTATTTTACCGAGATGTTTATGGACTTTTAAGTATTTTTATCGTCTTTTTTATACATTTTCTGATAAAAAAAGACCTTTTTACTTCTTGAGCTGTGTTAGCCTAAACATTTTTATTTCTACCATTAAAACCACTTGACAAAATCCTATTCTATTTTATGTAAATGGGTTAGTAGCCACAAGATATATTTTAGTTTTTCTTACTTTGCATAATCGGCTTTACAATAAACTTGACGTTCCCTAAGAAAGCATGATGGTTGTCTGTCTAATGGTGTCAGGCATATGCAGCATCTGAGGCAACTTCCATGCCAAGAGCATCCACCAACTTCGAGAAAATAACGATCGGATATTGGTTCCCCACATGATGTACATTGGCGGAGCTCCGTCTATAAATAGAAATAGTTTTGGATTAAGATTTACAGGAAATTTATTGTAACAGCTTAACGTTACATCTCTGTACGTTTTATAGTGCCGGATGATGATCTGTTTTGAACCAATTACAGTTAAAAACCAATCTGTGGTTTTTATCTGATGGATTATTTAAAAAGTTGGTAACCTTTTTACAGACTTCCACGACTGGTTGTCCAACAGTGTTATTATCGAGTCTCCTCATTTTTTCATGGAAGCATTTACGATAACTTGAAATCATAATCTTTTACTACATACGTTTTAACATTTGTTTTGCATTATTAGTGCATGGGACTAATATGTGGCTTTAATGTCGATAACAGATGACATAATCGTAAACAAATTTTTCTAGAAGTAGATTCAAGCATTAGTGCTATAGAATAGGGTACTTAAACTTTCCAGTGTGTCACACATCTGTTCATTGTTTAAATAATTGGAATACGTGGTTTATTTATTAATTTTTATTTTTCCGAGCTTTCGCACTGTAAAACATTGTAAAAACAATTCCCTACAAAATAGTACTCTATTTGGCAGCTATAGACTATGATCACTTTTGCGTGAAGTGCGTTGCTCAAGTCAAATTAAAAGAAAAAAACAATTTTGTCGTATAGTTTGCGGATCCATTACATAAAACAAATTTTGAAATTCTCCAAATGGCCACAAATTATGATGCAAACAATTTTGGGCATTCGTGGCATTCGTGCGAGTTCAACGAGCTATCGCACGCTAAAATCAGTGATCATTTAGTCGGAAGTAATATGTCTTTTTGTAACTAAGGAATTTACATAGAAATTGGTTGATGCCTTAAACGAAATGGAAAATCATAGATTGTGGCTTTGTTTGTTACTTATAGTTAGAGACGTTTCTCCTCGAGTCAAATTCTTATTGTTAGAATTTTTGAGTTCAGGCGCAGAATGCGTTGCCACGGTACAGTTTTGAAAGTATTCATAAGGACTTGCGTCACATTTTACTCTTTTAAGAGTTTTTGACTGATCATCCTTGTACAACAAATCTCGCCCAACCAAAGTAGTTTACTTTCCAACGAACTTTCACTCCCCAGTGATTTTTCACATTATACATACCACATACCTACTGTACTCATTAATAACTATTTTATTGTTGCAAGCAAAATATTCAAGGATGTGTAAGGATGTATATGACTAAATAATCGTTTTAGACCCCTAAAATTTTAATATATTTTCCGATCCAATGAAAAGCAATATTTTTGACTTTATAAATTGTTTATGCAAGATGTGTTGTGTGTATATACAATCATCTATGAATATGAATAATTTTTCTATTCAATTTCGTCTACAACATTGAATGTTTAGAATGCATTCTATGTTGTCATGTACCGTAAAACCTCGCGCCCAGCATAAATGTTTAACCGCATTTATTTGGCATGGCAAAATAACCAACCAACCCTCTCAATAAAAACAAAATAGAAAAATTTGAAACACAAATTGGGGACCATGTACCATGCACATTCCATTCTATACATTGATTCGGAGAGTGAGAGAGATTGGCAATGGAATATATTTACGAAAAATTGCTACTTTAAACACATGTATGAAATTCAAATAAATGGTGTGAACATATGTTTCAGAGGGGATGAAATTCGTGTTACGTTTTGCATTCGAATGATTCTGTAACAGAAACGTATACACAAGAAAAATAGTGGAGTACGCAGTTTCAAGGGTAGATTTCTGAATTCACATTACATCCATTAGTATGAGTGAAATGAAATTTTAGGGTTTTTTTAACAATGATTTTTGGAAGAAGACTGTAATGGGAATTTACCATGTTACAAAGTAGTCTTGTTGTTAGTTGAATATGTTGGTTGGTACATATATATACGTACAGATTGATGGGCCAATTTTTTTTTTATTATTTCAGTTGAATATTGCTTTATATCACACACAATCTGACAATCGTGAGAATTATCAAACTGAAATCAATTTTGAACTTTGATTTTTATTTCCGCATGATATAATCGTAAAAGATGTGTGGAGGAAGTATTATGTTTCCTTTCGACTCAACTATATTGTGGTAAAGTTAACTTGAATGATAGCTCGTTTCCTTATCTGTTCAGCTATACCTGTTGGTAGTTTTGTATTTGAAAAAACTGGGTGTAAATAAATGCAGTTAAAATGCAGTTTGTGTTAGACGTAATTTCACCCATATAAGTAACGGGTAATCATCGGTCATCGAAAGCAATAAGATAAGTAAACAAATGCCTCTTGTCTGAGGTTATGTTAAAAATAATGAAGTAAAAGATTTTTTATCATATAAGTGAATTTGGTCAATCCGAGACGAATACGAAGCAACAAACTCATGAGCACATGAATTTTCAATTTTGTAATGATTTGTCACCGACTTTTTTTTGTCGTTGCGTCATTTCTTATGGGTTAATTATCCAAAATGATTTAGACCATTTAAAATTTTTTAAAGTTAGCAACATCGAACTTATCTATACCCTAGGAACTGTAAAAAAATATCTAGGATCTTGGACTGCTTCTTAAGTAACTATTGATGTAATCTTTATTTCAAAGTAGTGTACTGTGCTTGGCTTTTATTTTCATGTAATGTTGCAGTATGCAACTTCATAATGTAAACAACCATATCACTTTCGTGCTATGAAACAACTTTGCACATGGAAACGAGCCCTGTATTATAAAGAGTAAAAAATGTAGTGCTGCCATGACGACCAGTACAGTCCTAGCCTCTTTTATCGCGAAATATGCAAAACGAAAATTTGATATAAGTCTGTGCACTTAGAGATAGGGCATGGGACGACGGACTAGTTTACCCTGAAAACTACAAAAGCGCCATCCTTTTTCTCATAGCTGAATACGGTTGTTAAAGAGCTGAAGAGAATTTGCTGACAAATAGTGAAACCGTCAACAATATCCATGCCCTATTGTTTATCAAATTAAGAAATAGAGCTTGTTAAATGGCTCAATAAATAGGGAAATGATGTTTGGAAACTAAAGCTCGAATGTAATAGATTTTCGTAAATTTCTAGAGGTTTGTTCCAAATAACTGTAAACATGAATTTTGACTGGCCGAACGAACACGATTTCATTCATAGAGATCGGTTTTCATATAAATATTGATGACATGTTCGCATAGTCGGTTGGCCTGTAGAGGCGCTACATTTTTTCATAGTACTTCATTATCACTGTACTATTTTTTGTGTAACAACTTCACATTGATTCATTTACATGAAATGTCACTGCAGTGAAGTTTGTTCATGAAAAAATAATTCAGTGACAGCAGACTTTTGATGAAGAAAAGTAGTAAATTGTAATAGATTTTACCCTTAGTTTCTAAACTCCATTCTCCTATAAATTTGACAGTAATTTGACAATTCGTATGGCCTTGGAACAGACCTATAGTTCTCATCGGTTTGTGAAACTGATGTCAGTAATGCAGTGGATTACTTTGACGATTTTGTGATTAGTTATCATAGCCAACCTCAAAAAAGCGGAATATTATTTAAATTCCTGCAAATCCAGCAACAAATTTTAGAAATTTGTTCGAGCAATTCAACGCTTTTATTTTCTTTGACTTCAAATATAAACATTTCACGGTTACTAAAAATGTTTAATTCAATTTTCCATTAGCATTTTCTATGTTAACTGTTTTCCTAAAAAATATTTCAAAAACTTCCCCTCTTTGCGAAGTTGGCTGTGTTTAGTTTGCACACAATTTTTGGCATGCGATCGCACTGCCAGTCGTCAACCGAAGAAATCTAATAGATTTCTATTTCATCATAAAATTACTAATGTCAGAGATCTATTTTTTGAGAACTAACTTCCAAAGAAATAAAGAATGAAGTACTGAAACATTTGTGGAGCCTCTACAGGCCACCCGACGTTTAATATTACTCCGGACAATTATTTTGGCGGTAATTTCTTAAGACTAATAGATTAAGTAAATTGTATCAATCTACAGTCAAATAGGTGTGAGAAGCAAATCGTGTTAAACTGACAAGCTCTGAGTATGGTACCTTAAATGTAAAATGAATGTTAAAACAATTGAAGTACAAGATTCGTTAATAATACTGGTCATATGATTCCCGTCTGTAACAGGTTAAGTTGGCGTAACGATTGTTTGTTCGAATGTTCTTCTTGTAGAACCGCAGAAAAAAGTAAATTTCAAATGTTTTAATTTAACAGAAGATATCCGAGCCGGTCTTTGTCAATTACCCTGTTATATACCATCAACAAAATGGTCTATTTATGGAAAGTAATATTATAGCTACCTCAATTATATGATTAATGGTTATCTTTTTGATAGATCTTAGCACCTAACATATAATTACTAAATTGTTTGGCAGTTTTGTGCTACCTTACACAAATCTAATTTAATGACCGGAATTTCGGTTAGTTTCTGCTAATGATCTTTAAATTAAATTCCACTTTTTTTTTACTCTCCATAACGACGATCTCGATAAAACTGTGCATGGTAGATGTATTATTATCGTCGTTAAGGTTATACAACAGCGAAAATACAAAACATTGAAAATGGATTTATGAAAGAAGACCATGTGAAAAATCTTCTTTCCAAAACCTATTAATATTAAAAATCATTCAAAAATCCATTCATCATTTTATCCTTTAAATAAAAAAAAAAACTGTTATCGTCTAACCAACCAGATTCTTCACAAAACAACAGAGTGTGGAAAAAAATATGTTCAAGCAGATGTTTCCCGAAGTCATACATCAAGTGTTGTTGTGTTGTAGTACCACAAATAATTGTTCAAACTCGTAAGCATAATCCGTGACACTTACCTTTGTCGGTTATACGTATAGTGATAGATTAGGTGAAAAAAATTGATTTTATTGATGAGATTTTGATAATAAGTGTTTCCAAATCATGTTTAACCTTTAAGAAGTTTTATTACAAAACATTCCGACTGGCCAATAGAGAAGCTCCATTGACTGTTGTAACATTTTTTTTTAAACAAAAAAATCAAACACAATCTGTCTTCTTTCACAGGCGGCAAGCATATCGATATCAGCAGTGTTATTATAGGTTCCAATAATTCTGTATGTTTATCTAGCAAGTTTCAGTAGATTTGATGCAAAAACTTTTAGTTCTTGTCTTGTAAAATTCAATCGGTTGTGCTAGGAGTATATCTTAGGGTCAGAGCATACTTTTGTCGCTGATATCGATAACATTCTAATAGCTGTCCGCTAAAGGTTAACACTTGTAAATTTCGTACTTAACTGTGGTTTCACCAAGAGCAATAAAAATCCTATAAATTAAATGAAAGCAAAATAAGTTCGTCATTCCATCATCAAAGAGCAACGTACTTAATTCAATTTTCATAAATGTTGCGACAAAGAAAAGGTGCTATGTCCATCCATTGACGCCACTTTTCTGGGTATTTGATATTTTAAACACACAAAAATCTATACCAAAAAGTCAAATGCCTCCTCTAACAATAAAACATACAGTCCATGATATATCCATTTAACTAATATTATGTGTCCATAAAAAAACATAATAAACTTCCCTAATCAAAACCATAGTCCTGTGTAGGTTTTTCATAAATTTTTACAACTGTTTTAGGTGTAAGTTAACAACCAAACCCCCTGTGAAGTTCGTCTTTTTTCTCTATTCTATGCGAGCCTCAAGTACTTTTGAACATGGATATAAATAGTTTATTATTTAACACGCCTTTCAAGAACTACAATAAAAGCCGTGTCCCGTGTTACATGCAGTTATTCAGCCACAAACTATACAGAAAAAAAATCTATTTTAGCATAAGGGTAGAACGATGCATATGCGTATATATACGTCCATTGTACATACCTATCTACTATATCAATGATTGACTGATCTTTTTTGTAAAATACAAAGTCTTTGCGATTTTATTGCTATTGAAAAATTATCACCTGGTGAGGAAGGTTTGTGCCATAAAATTGTGACCCAATATTTTTTGGGACGGTTTAGGTCTGTTATCGAAAACGGAAATCAAGAAAATCGGCAGATATAACGAAGACTAGTGTGACCTTATGCAATAACATACTTCTTGAAAATAAGTGATCAAGATTTTCGATCGATTAAAATAGATCAAAATAAGTAAACAGATTCGGTAATTACGCAAGATATGGTTGCCGTATAGGAAAGGTTAAAACAAACAAATAAACAATCTACTCTACAAGCTAGAATATGCTATCGATAAGGGTTTCAGGAACAAAAGGCACACTTCGACTGATGCGATCTTATACAGAAAAATGATGTTTTAACAAAATGAAGTAAAAGACAAGGTAAAAGATCTGAAATCAACATCTTGAAAATACTTCGATCAAACGAAGTAACTGCTTCAATATGCTTCCGTCCGTTAAAGGTTAATATTGTTGATATGCTGTGGCCACCTATTATATGGAAAGTTAGAGATAAGAGACATTTTTTGATTTTATAACTGTCAGTAAACGTAAAACTTCAAAAGTTTATACAAAACGGATAAATTTCTTCTAATTTTCTAGTTTTCCGTCGACTATTATAAATCGTAGTATAGTATGATTGCAAGAAAAACGTACTACTATCAAAGGAATCGAGATGCTTTTCCAACCTATGCTTACGAGAGAATGTAAACCCAGTGCACCTGCTTATATGTATGCATCAAGCTCGTTATGTCCGAAAAAATAATTCGTCTGCAAGAAAAATCGGCTCATTTATCTTTTCCGCGTTGCTCGTGTCGCTTCGAAGTTTTTTGTGCGCTGTGCATTTTTCCGAAAAGGACGCCAACTAAGCTGTGAAACAGTTTCATCTTGATCAGGTATGAGCGATTGAATTTACTTTTTTCTATTAGAATTTAGTCGGTTTGTTCTGATACAAGTGCCTGAAGTGACGGTAAAATATTTAGCGCGACCAACTTTCACGAAACATTCTTACTTCGATTGATCGAGCGTGGTCATCAATTGTAAAAGAAAAGGTAAAAGGTGTCCTAGTGCCTAATCGAGCAAAGAAAATAAGAATTGATTGGTATCAGTAAAAAAGTTTAGTTTTTTGTTGTTCTGATGTTTCAGCAATAAGTAATTTGTGAAATACGCATGGCATCCAGAAAACTTTCGAATAGCGTGTTCTCGTCCATTTTTAAGTGAAGCAGAGTTTGCATTGTTGTAAACGGGCTATTCCGTTTTCCGTTGTACAAAACGGTTTTGTCGTGTTTTGGGCATTATAACTGATCGGCTTTTTTTGATAAAAATGTTAATTTTCGTACGGGCATGTATGAATTTGAGGTTATGTTAAGCATTGAAAAAACAATGCACGAAGTAACAACAATGTTCTTCTTGCGAAAAATTCGGATTATTGTGCATTGCATATCATCAACATTTTGGAGGGAAATTAACCTAAAAAATGTTGACGTTTGGGAAAACGAAGTTGTGACACAAAGTTCAAATAAACTTCAGTTCGTTTTCTTCAATTACCCATAATAAAACTGTTTACTAGCCCAGAATGGCTCAAGCCCGAATTCAGACAGTCAAAACCTTTTCAATCAAGTTTCACTTCAATCATCAGCACAGTACGTAGGACCTCCGATGTACGTTAGCCATTCAGCTGAACCGAACCGAACAGAACCGTTAAGTCTCTCTTTGACCATAATCCGTCTACTACTCGTCCTAAAATCGCTGAACATTTTTTAACAACAAAAACTTTGACAGTTTTTCAATTTCGATTTCAGATTCCAAACATGGCATCCACATTTGACAATACTTACGTAAGCATGGAATTTAGTTTTTTTTAAATTTTTTGTTAAATTTAGCTGAAAAGATGTGAAATTGGGATTCTTAAGTGAACCATAAAACTAAATTTCGTCATTCTTTTTCTTAGGGATTCGGAAGTTCAAGAGCGTCTGACTTAAATAGCGGTGGATATCAGCCTCGTCGTTCCAATTGGATTTGTTCAAATTCCAGCTGCGCAGCAACTAACTTCGGTAATCGGGATGAGTGCTTCAAATGTCATGAAGAAAAAGGGGATGCTGTAGATGCTCCGGCCGACTCCAACTTTAAACCGCGTCAGCGAACTGAATGGATTTGCACCGATACCAGTTGTGCAACGAAAAACTTTGGACACCGTACCGAATGTTTTAAATGCTACGCAGCGAAAGGTGATGCCGAAGATGTTGCAGCCGAGCCATATAAGCCTCGTGCAAGCGATTGGATTTGCACCAACTCAAGCTGTGCCCTCAAAAACTTTGGCAATCGATTTGAATGCTTTAAGTGTCATGAACCGAAGGGCGACGCACAAGATGCTCCTGAAGATTATACACCGCCGGCGCGTCAGAAAATGGAATGGTACTGCACTGATTCCAGTTGTGGAGCGAGAAATTTCCAGAGTCGAACCGAATGCTTCAAGTGTAGCGAACCGAAAGGTGATGCCCAAGATGTTCCAGCTGACTCTTCGGGTGGAAACAAAACTCGTGCGAACGATTGGATTTGTACAAACTCCAGCTGTGGAGTTAAGAATTTCGGCAGTCGAAACGAATGCTTTAAATGTCAAGAACCGAAGGGAGACGCACAAGATGCGCCAGAAGATTCATCGGGCGGCAATCGTCCCAAAGACTGGATTTGCTCAAGCTCCAGTTGCGGAGTAAAAAATTTTGCAAGTCGCAGTGAATGTTTCAAGTGTTCGGAACCGAAGGGAGATGCTCAAGACGCACCTGACTCAGGAACTGGCGGTGCACAGGATGATAAGCCGAAGGAATCGTATATTCCGACAGAAGCCAATGAAGACGAGATATTCACCATGAATATTGCTGCTGGCATTAACTTTTGCAAACTGCAAGATATTCCCGTTACAGTAACCGGCGACAATGTACCACCACCATGCAGAAATTTCGCTGAAGCAGATCTTCGCCCGTTTGTCCTCGAAAATATTACGAGAAGTGGCTATACTACCCCTACACCGGTACAACAGAATGCTATTCCGATTATATCTTCCGGACGAGATTTGATGGCCTGTGCTCAAACTGGTTCGGGAAAAACTGCCGCATTCCTTATACCGATCATCAACAAACTATTGACGGACGAGCGTGATATGATGCCTGGGAGTCCGCATGTTTTAATCGTTTCTCCCACTAGAGAATTAGTGACTCAGGTAAGCAAAGATTATGCAGGCACATTGTTAACTTAACCGGAGATTTAACATTCATTTTCCATTTGCAAAGATTTACTACGAAGCAAAGAAATTTTCTGCCGGCAGCTTTCTCAAAGTCTGCCAAATTTATGGAGGCACCGTAACGAGCCATCAAAGTTCTAACCTTGCTGTAAGTGTCATCAATTGATTCTCAACGAACGTTTGACTATTATTTCGTGAACTTTAGCACGGCTGTCATATTTTGGTGGCTACACCTGGACGTTTGCAACATTTCTTGGACAGCGGATACGTCGATTTTAAAGCTATCCGTTTTGCTGTACTTGATGAGGCCGATCGCATGCTGGACATGGGCTTCGTAGAAGCCGCTGAGAAAATTATGGGACATCCGACAATGGTTCCAGTTGGAACACGACAAACGCTCATGTTTTCCGCAACATTTGCTGAGGAAGTGAAGACTTTGGCCGCCAAGTATCTCCATGATTATCTGTTCTTGGCCATTGGTGTCGTTGGTGGCGCTTCGCAGGACGTCGAACAGATCATCCACGCGGTTCCAAAACTTGAGAAGAGAGAGAAATTAACCGAAATTCTCGACGCTGAAGATCCGAGCGGTACAATTGTTTTCGTTGCGACACAACGGACTGCTGACTTTTTGGCCACATTGATGTCGGAGTCGAAACATCCAACAACATCGATTCATGGTGCTCGATTGCAGAGTCAACGGGAACAAGCCCTTCGTGATTTCAAATCGAATAACATGAAAATTTTAATTGCAACGTCAGTTGCTGCCCGCGGTTTAGACATACCGAACGTGAGCCACGTTATAAATTATGATCTGCCCAAGGAAATTGACGACTATGTTCACCGTATTGGAAGAACTGGACGCGTCGGAAACAAAGGAAAAGCGACTAGTTTCTACGATGAAGAACAGGTAAGATTTTCAGACGTACGTCGTTGTTACCATGTTCAATTCCAATTTTCTTTTTCAAATCAAGGATGCATCGCTTGTACCCGATTTGATAAAAGTATTGGAAGGAGCAGGCCAGACTGTTCCCGATTTTCTGCAAGGCGGTGGCGGTGGACAAACCGGCGGAGGCAACGCGGATGATGAGGAGTGGTAATCGTTCCATCTTTTTTCGCTTTCGTTCTTTTTTTTTCTGACGGATATCATTTCCTTAACCTTATTTTACTTGAATTACAAATCGGAATGAAAAAAAAAGAAATTTAGAATCCAGAGAGATTCAATCATTTTTGATTGTAGCTAGTTAACTACAATAAGACTTTGTTTATCGGAAATATAATGTTTGACGCAAATATCAATTATTTTGCAATTGAAATCGCGTGTTTCTTTCATATTTTGCCATTGTATCGTTAGGTAACTTGGTTAGGAGTACCTAAATGTACATTGTTAAGCTGTACCAATGTAAGTATCAACCGTGCAAGTTAGCGATTTGTGACCTCTTTTTTTTATTATTTCGTATGGTGACCTCTTGATATGAATAGGAAGAATCCAAATGCATTCACTTAGCCTGTTCAAGAAAATATTTTCGATCTTGAGTACTCGCGAACAAAATTTCACCCGCTCAGCTGAGAGAAATTGTAATTTTTATTAAGATTAACACAACAATTGAACTATCATAGCATGTAAGCTTTCTTTAGTAGCTTTCTAATCAGATTATTTACGGATTGATTTCCAACAATAATCTGTCGACATTGCATCGTGCCACACATTTTTTGTAATTTATCGTTCAATTCATACCTATCCTGCCTTCCCTATCCTACCCTTATTGGCTCGGCATGAAAGATCATATTTTCTGATTCCATTCCTTCAATTCAGTGCCAATTATAATAAGTCTTAGAGGTAGAAAAGAAGTTAGATTTCGGTTGTTTTTCAAGTCAAGAGTTTAACTCTTGTGGAATTGAATTCAATTCCACAATTTTTTTTTGCCATTTTTTCGTCTTAGAATTCTCTAATAAATTTTGCTGAAGATCAAAATTCGACCAACAAATTGACGGCCTACATATTAAAGTCATGTAGTTACCAATGTATGGGTTATATACGAGTAAATTTTTAACAGGTCTGCGTCCTATACGAGCAAACTGAACATCTTTAATTGATCATCAAACCTTTAGTTGGATATTTAGTTAGAAAAATTGGCATGTGGCGCAATCACTGGTAGCTACAGTCATTTAGTGTATCCAATTCACGTGTTAAGCAGGTGATTTGAAATTTTTCTTTTGACGAGTGAAAATACAATCATCCCATTCGGGCCGGACTAGTTCCTCAAATAATCAAAAATGTCTGGCAAATTCACCCCAATTCGATTACAACATTCTCAATAGACCAACAATCCAATTTTTCATGGCTTTACGCCAACTACGAAAAAATAGTTTCCGAAGAGAACTGTTTCAGACGGTGTAATTATTGTATTTAAAATCTAGAAGTTAATCCAGATAATTGTATAAAAATCAAAACATTAAAAGCGTTGTATCTTGTACAACCTTCAAGTTTCCCCGAGGTTAATTTGCAAGGAACGTGAAATTTCGTCAATAGTCATTGACTATTAGTCAAGGACCAAGAAAAGTTATCTTGCATCTCTTCAGTTTATAGAAGAACTACATCCACATAAGCACAGTCAACATTTTAATTTAGTTTTGTTTTGAAGAGAATTATTTAAAAATAATTCTCTTCAAAACGAAACTAAATTTTACAAGATTTATAGCTCACCCTGGACTCTGTTTATTTTCATAATCTCAGTTTTCCTCAGTTAAACTCGAAAGTTTCAATGTTTTCAATTACTTAACCTTCTATAGTCAGCAAGAGTGTCTTTTTATTCTAAGAGTAATTATACCTAGAGAGGAAATTTCGAACAAAATTACGTAAAATATGTGGTCCCAACATCAAATACGAAATGTTTATTGGTATAATTGGTCTTAATTAAGAGGGCGAATTGTACTATCAAAACCGAACGTATAGATGTATTGGTGTAAAATTATACGAAATGTGTATCTTATACAAACTGATGTTGGGACCATATTTCGTCGTACAAATTTCCTCTCTAGGTATAATTACTCTAAGTTTTTATTTACCTAATTTGTGTAAAATATATCCCTGTGTTTGATACAAAATCTTGTACTTCATTTGTTTTAACTAAACATTTTACAATATCAGAGAACAGCAGCATGAGTTTTTGTTGTTACTATCGATAACAAATGATTGGTAAAAATCAATGTCACACTACCCCTGACTTTAATTCGTCGTTGTCGATAACAGATGACATTAGTCGTTCATAAAAAAAATGAATCAAAATTAGCTAACACCTCGATAGTAAATATCCATTATTCCATATTATTTACCTTCATTCCTTTATTTAGGTTATCCGATATGAATATGTTTTCCTTATCGCACATGAACATCAATGTCAGTTTACATTTTTAACATTCAAACAGTAAATACAATTTTCTCGGACGAGTGCACGAAACGGATCACGATACACAAATCTTGATATGTAAGCCTAATAATCTTGTCTCAAGCTATTCCACTTGTCTAATCCAAACATGTTTTTTTAGACCATTACAATACACCATAATAATAAACCAATTCAAAAACTGATCTCTTAATCCACCAGTAATCCGCTCTATAAATTTTCTGTCTGACTGAATGACAGCCTTAATATATCGGAAACGTATTTTTTCTTTTAAATAAAAGTGAGCAAGTTAATCGATAAATTTATGCACGACAAAATGTTTTTAATCGAAAATTCACTTTCGATATTTATACTAAATGGATTCGATACATATTCAATTTGTAGCACAGCCACTCGTGATATATAATACTTAACTCTAATTGTTGCACACAATCACTTAATTTATGCTATCAATCGTTAAGTTTTATTTTAACCTCTCATAGGCGGCAAGCATATCATTACGATACTTGTGGAATCTGTCGGTTATTTGATTTGTTCTTAGTTTTTTCAAAATCGATTCAAATAAAATCTTACACTTTATGTGGTTTAACTTGCATTCTGCTATATAAGACGATTGTAGCCAGTGTTCATTATTTATTTTTGCCGTGGTTTTCGATAACAAATGATTATAGCCGTCCGTATAAGGTTAAACAAAATCAAAGATCTCAGACGATCGATGCACAAAACTATCAGATCAAAACAATCCGATCATAATCACATCGTATTGGATTGAATACCCGTGTGAAACTAAAGTAAATTCATACAAATGAACATGTCAAAACGAATTCTCCATATGAAAATTATGTTTATATGTACGAGAGTATCATTTCGGATTTTGTCGATTGGTTGCTAAGAGGCGGTGCTAAAGTTGTGTTAAATTTTTACGCCCATCTTATATGTTTCCTCTTCCTTTCGTTATATATATACAAAATACAGCTGGATGAGTGTACGCTACACGACGTTAAAGATTTTTTTTCTCGGTTCGTTTTTCTCGTTTCGTTTTGTTTTATTTGGTTGTTCTGTTGTGATAAATTTTGCGCCAGAGCTGTTACGAGAATAATGAATTGATGTTGAAAGATGTTTTTTTCTCCTGAATTTGTAGACTCAATGCATGGCTTTGATACACTCTTTTCTGATTTTCTTTTTAATGAAAAGTACGACATATGTGTCTAGTCAAAATAAGTGAAACATTTGAAAAGTAGCGATAAACTAACTGAAATTTATGAGGTATACATCCTTTTACGTGTATAGTTTTATATTCCCACACCGAATTTACTTGGAAAGCAATCATCGCGCAAAGTGCCGGTAAATGAATTATTTTCATATTTTCTGGGAACGTTTTCCTTAACTTGATTATGATTGATTTATCCCTTGTGAAATTAATTAATAAAATAAATAGTTAGTCATCTGTCACCATCAACGACGATGGAAAAAATAGACGACGAGCTATGGTTAAAATATTAGCTTGGGATAATTTATTTCTGCAACGAGCTCTAGTTAGTGTTATTTTCTACGTAGGAAAATGCAAGATGTGTAGTAAAACCCTGTGTGCCGGACTAGAGAAATAACAGATATAAGGTTTCCACTCGCTGCGCCCCTGGCAAACTCGTTTTACTACGTTTAGCTTGTATGGTTGGACTTTATACTGGTCAAAGTAAAGATCTCTGAAGTATTACGTCATATACTACTATGCGCTGTTTACAACTACCTTTTTCAGACGGCAGAAAAATCTGTTATCACCAGTATAGACAAACATAAACGATGATCTATGACTAATATGATCTTGTGCAGCATAAATTACGTTAAACCTAATGAAGTAAATTATCATTTAGATATAAATCTGTTAAAATTACTTTGATCCTGTGAAGTGACAGATCCGTTAAAGGTGAAAGACACCATCTGCTGATAACAGCAAAAAAAACATCATGGGTTAGGAAGGCAAAAGTTTTGATAATGAACTTCGCCAATAAATCAGCCAATGTTGAGCTATAATTTGGAATTTAATCGCCATTATTTTCGCACCGGAATTATTCACAGAGTGTTTGTAGTTTCCATTAAGGATATTAAATGCCAATAAAATTTGACTGATTACCATAATTTATTAAAAACCAGGAACCAGGTAACCGCCTGAACTGGAAAACTGAATTGAGTTTCTTCTTTAAATTCTTAGAAATGGATCAAGTTGGTTAGTTTATTTTCTATATCAAATGTAATTTGTTAAGCAGAGAGTAACGAAATAGCTATCATTGCTTAACTGTACAGTCTAGCAGTTATCGATAACAATAAGCGAATCTGCGACTATATGTATTTTTCATGTTTCACGAAATACTTTCGACGCGCCCTCAGCATGTAAAATCCATAACTCAGGACAAAAATTAAAAGTCTCGTTTTTTATGTTAAACGACTTCGGCTACGCCTCGGATCAACAAAATTCACACGACAAATTTGTACTTAGGAATTTGCCGCCGGTATATCATCTGTTATCGACACAAACGACAAGAATAATGACCTCTAGGTAACGTTGTCTTGTATGGTAAAATACATGATACAAATCAAATGAAATCTTTCACGTAAATACGTAGACAAAATCAAGTAATTAATTCGATAACTGTTCTTAGAAGCATCTTTAAAACGATAAACTTTTAGAAACTATTGATTTTACTTTTTCCTCTAGAACACAAAACTAAAATAGAAAGTTTCGCTTCTCACCGAAGTCAAGTGGAAGATATTTCACTGAACAAATCCCTCAAGGGTACACACGCTCTGAATTAAGGTGCAAAATCAGTGGATTCAGAAGTATAATTTACTTATATTTGCTCATCGTCAATGAATTTAAATAAATAAATTGGAAATTGCTCATTGCTGATACATTCTATGTAATAGTCGCACGTGTTACAGCCACGTGCATTACTTTTTATTATGCTTTGCCAACACGAATATTTATCTGATCGCATATAATATTCGTCTATTGAATTGTAATCATATGGTTTAGGTTTTGCTAATCTTGTACACAATGTTTTGGGTGAACTGAATGGACAATATGATTAATTTAGATTGGTTCTGATAATTCTGTGAATGAAATGGCTTTAATGTATTCTTTCGTTTACGTTTATTTCTCGGAAATTTTCGAATAAAACTTGCATAATCAAGCAATTTACTTGTTCGATGGAGTGAGGGATAGATTTGATTTAGTTAGTTGAAACAAGTTGACTTTCGATGAGTAAGACCAATATTGGTTCAGTTGAATAACGGCAGACAAACCTCGTGTTGTATATCATAATTTGTGATAAGTAACTCAATTCGTTTGAAAGACCTCCCTAAATTTCAACCTTAAAATTATGGTCTCATAGATCACAACGCATGCTTACTTCTTCAAAATCCTTAAGTTTTGTTAACCGAGCCTTCGACTGATGTTAACAGTCATCTTCAAAATCCTTTTCATTTTTACGGTAGCCCAATAATGGGAAAATCGTTTTGGCTGTGCATTAAATTATAGTTATAGTTATACAAAGCATTCACCAATTC
Source organism: Bradysia coprophila (assembly GCF_014529535.1). Taxonomy (NCBI): domain Eukaryota; kingdom Metazoa; phylum Arthropoda; class Insecta; order Diptera; family Sciaridae; genus Bradysia; species Bradysia coprophila. The sequence goes on from NW_023503616.1 coordinate 2,427,632, forward strand.
TAAATCTCTAAATGTTTGTACGTTACATGTACGGTACGTAGTGTCCACACAAATTAATAACACCGAACATCAAACCATTCTCCGGTTTATCAATGATGGGAATAACAATTAAATTGTTGAGTTCCAATTCAAATACTTCGGCTGTATTGTAACAAAAGGCATTCGGAATGATTCGAATATTTAAATTCTTATCTCAAAAATATGTTACATCAAAATGTATATTAATGATGAATCATTGGGTATGTTTTGTATGTATACCATTTGAATATACCTCCGACTGAGTTTATAATATGCCCGTATCGTTGCAATTTTCTTTTTTTCTTTTTATTTTTGAAACATTTCAATCATTACAAGATGCATGGGTGGTATTAAATTGTAAATAGTTGTTGAAATGCGTTGTTATGGAGTTTGAAATACAAAATAAAATTGTCACAATCTGATAATCCATCACCAAAAAAAAATTGCAAAAATGAATATTTTTTAACTTTACGGATCTGTATTCTCCGTATGATTTTTCATTTTCTACTTGACTGCACCCAATACAATAAACACAATGTGCCACAAAATATTTAATTTCAAAATTTCAATTTTTTTTTTTTTTTATATTCTCCTCAATACACTGGTACTCGAACTGAAGATAATCGCATTTGAATATATTTCCTTTGTGGGAGTCTATTATTTAGGTGTAAAATGGAAATTTTATTCAAGCGTTTAAGTGAAGAAGAAAAAACCGCATGCAAAACGAGGTGAGTTTATTATTTAGCACTTTGAATAGGAAAATATGCTTATCGGCTTACATATTTAGTTACAAAGACATTGAAGTTTTACACTTTTTCACCATTCGAAATTATTGTGAGAAAAACTGAAATGAATAGGGGTGGATCATCAGTTATCAATAAAGAAGTCAGAAATAAATCAAGAAAATAGCTAGAATAAATCAAGCAATACATTTGTCAATTTTATCGAAGTAATAAGCTAGCCATCTCTGAAGGTTAACAACCCCACAAAGACGATATTATTCGGGGCTCCAGTTAGCTTCATAATGACAAAGAATGTATGAGAATATGAGATTCATTTCAAAATATTTGAGTAAATCGATAGGTGAAAATGATAAAAGAAAAAGATTTTGCAATGAAAAATAGCTTGATGTCTATACGTTTGACAGTGGGATCGAGCCATGTAACCAGTGACACTAGATTGCTAGTGTAGTGCTCCAGCAGCCAATGTAGCACTCCTACTAGACACTCTGGTTCGTAGAATAATAGACGCTGACATACTTTTATCTATGCTCACAGAACTGTATTGTATTACTGCGTCACCTACACCCTTAATAAATTTCTGTAGAATCGCACTAAAAATCCGAGGAATATCAGTTTTACAGGATTTCATGTACAGTTAAGAAAGTAATCTTTAGTTTTGTAGGATATGTACCTAGGCCCGAACTGGGTCTGTGGTCGGGTGGACTTCTTCATTTTTTGTATGGGAGAAGTATGAGGGGGAAACCACGCGAGCAAATCTTATCCCATCTATTTGCTATTGGTGACTATTGGCACATCTAATGGCACACTATTTCCTCCTGATTTCCCACTATCTCCTTCTATTTGCCCAGTATTTCCTTCTACTTACCCACTATTTCCTTCTATTGGCTGGTGGTATGCTTTTAATATAAGTCTATGTAAGTTTAAAATTTTGTAATGTAGTAGTTCTTTCGGCGTTTCACTACATGATTTTCTCCTGATTCTCTGATATTTCTTCAGAAGAATAATATAAGTCCTAAGTCAATAATACCAATAATTTGACTTCTGAACTGGTGCGGCCTCGAGTTACACATCTACACAAGAAAGCACTCGGTTGCATAAAGTCGGTTAGATAATAGTACATTACGTCCGTGGATAAAAATTTTATTTTGACGAGTGGGGCTGCATTCTCACTCGTGAAACTAAAAATTTAAAACAACGTTACGTACTGTGCGTAGGCCATGTAAGTACATGCATATTTTATGTTAACAAAGTGCCATTTAAATTGCCGTAAAAAACTATTACTTCATTAGCTACTTACTTTCTCAGTGTTTTCGATTATCTGGCGATTATCTTTTAAAAGTTCTTGTGAAGCAAAAAAAAACATTTCACCTGTTTCTGTAGTAAAATCATCTTTATTATTACGTAATATTGCGGCATTTTTCTATTTACAAATTTTGATTTTTAAAATTATTGCAATTTCAAAAAGAGAGCACATTCCTTTCAGGTTCTCCGTGCTTAAGTTCTTTATAACAGCACACTGCCCTGAAGTTGAACGTTTAGTGATGTATGTGATCCTATTTGTTGATTTTGTACAAAACTATTCAAATGACACGATGTGTAAGAACTGTCTCCGTTCATAGGGTATGGATCTGTAACGAAAATTAAAAACATAATGTTTTCTCGGACCTAACTCCCATAAAATAATTCGCTTACTTTTTCGCTTTCCAAAGTATGAATGCTTCTTCTGACGAGCCCGAGCGTTTTGAAACCTTTGGAATAATAAAAAAAATATTTTTCATTTCCGTCTTTCTCTGCATTTTGCATTTCAATTTACCAAACTTGTGTGACACGCTTACTTAATCCAGCATTAAGAGCGATACGTTCTAAATCCTGACCATCTGGATTGCAATCGATTTGAAAGTTTGATTGCAGAACCTCGAGTTGTTCTTCGGTAAATGCTGTTCGAATTCTTTTGATTTTCTTTTTGTTACCATCTTCGCCGACAATACTTCCTGTTTAACCAAATAAAAAAAAAACACATTTTTAGTGATCATAAATACGTTTTTCTTAGAAAAGTCTCATTACCGTCACTAGACCCTGTCTCTACTTCAACTGTTTCTAAATAGTGTTCGCGGCATAAGATCTGTTCGGCCATTAATGCAAAATCTTCACCAGTTGAAAGTTGTCGATCGCATAGGTCACACGAAAAACATGCTAGATGGAATATTAGGTTTTTGGCTCGACGAGCCCAATCCATGGATGTTATTGGACGGAAACATTTTGAACATTTCTTGGAAAAAGTGCTGCAAAAATTGTGAACCATTAGTTCCCTCTGATCAAATGAAGTTTCCAAAAATTCCATTTATCGTACTTTATATAGTCTTCTCGACAGTAGAGTCGATTATCTTTCATGAAGCATTTTGTCGATTCGATAAGCGGCTTTAAGCATAAACAGCATTTTATACAGTCTTTGTGCCAGGATGATCCTTCAAATCCGAGTGAATATTCGTCGAAAATATGAATTCCACATTCCATGCAAGTTTGCTTTTCCTGAAAATTAAATTAGTTGTAGTTGGAACTAAAATTTCGTCATTCACATGCGTGTATATTATATGTTGTATGCACGTACAAAGTACAACTATTCTTGGTACATATTTTCCTTCTTTTAAATATTTATTCTACCTGAATAGACATTGGCGCCAGACAGCCTAACATTTAACTTTTGTTGTGGCAAATTTATTGCGTAAATGTGTTATTCGAAAATCGTAATTCATCTCACCTGGATGGAATGGTACGTGTGTATATGTTTTCGATAGAAGGTACTCAAACGATATGTTTGATTTAAATTCTTTTAACAACAAAATGGCGTGAACATTGAGAGGATTGCTTGAAGAGGAAGAATTTTGTTTACCATCTGTCTTTTCATAGACGACATGCAGTGTTCAATGATTTTGCAAGATAATATTTGTTTAGACTGAATAAAAGGAGCGATGTAGTAAACAGGAGGCGATCGCTATTATTATGTGGAAAGACATTTACTGTTCTATCCTTCCGTATCTGTATCGTCGGTTAGTAAAGAGCTCTACAACAATCTTTTACAGGCATCTAGGTTATAGATAGTATCAACTCTTTTACTTTTTTGATCTACGTTTTATCTGCGTTTTATCTAACTCTGGCTTTCCTCTTATAGGGTGACAATAACTCGAGCTCATCGTTTTATTTTCGTAACGGTCGTCAAACGACGTCGTAAATTATCTATTCATAACAATTGATTTCAATTTCTGCATAAGTAGCAGTTGGACAAAAACGAAGCCCTTCACTAACTACCACAGTCCGAATCTATTTCACGATTGGTTATAGGTATTTTAAGCTTTTAACTTCAATTGATTGAACATGAATTATGATTATACAAGACCGACGGCGTCCGCGTCAGCTAGAGCTTCACTTTACTTTTGTCGTCGTTGTGGATATGAGCTGATAAGGTCGTCCGTGAAAGTTTAATCATACAAAATATTGGTTGTTAAAATTGTTCAATTTTTCAAGTGAGTGGTCTTAGAAGTATTAAAAGATTTTATCACAAATCACAACATATTCACCAAGAGAATATCTGTTACGATAGCACAGAATCAGAAAATGGAAACCGAAGTTTTTGTTCCTTGGAATTTTAAACTTTATTCGTTGAGTTCGGGTACACATCAATTCTAAGTTTCACAGATGGACAAGCAAACAATTTTAGGTGAGTTGTGGAATCTATTACTCGATTTGTTCTGAGTATTTTCTACAGATTGAAATAAAATCTTTCACTTCATTTGTTTCAACACTTAATTTGCTAATTTGCTCATTAGCTAAAGCTGATTTTAAATTTTTGTTGTCTTTGTCGATAACAGATGAATGATGCACGGACAAAGTCCATACGGAAGTAAAAACACACATACACATTTTACAATAAAAAATTCCATAGGAAGACAGAATACCTGTTTGATATCGATTTTAGTATCCATCTGTTATTATATCTATTGATGCGCTATTCCTAAACAAGCTCGTAAAAAAACACTATTCTTTATTCGAAACGATTGTGACTTTTTTTTGTATATCAACCGACTATACTTTATATCGCTTACACACAGTGCAACAATTTCAATGGCAACAGCACAACCGCTCCATTCAAATTCTCACCATTGACTGAAGTTAAAAGTAAAGTTCCTCTTTGCCCATCGTCTTCAATTCACACATATACCATTCAATAACACTCCCATTCTCACACCAACCATGGTATATTTGGCACTTAATGTACTGCAGCGTTCGTTATATACGAATTCAATGATTTTCCATTGGTTGCTAGAGGTGGTATAGCAGTATATATAAACGCCCTTTACATCATTCGTGCTTTAACTGTGGAATATTTTATTATTATTCAGACTGGTCGCTGTAATAATATCTATATTGATAATATGTTTGCTTTGAGGGTCGTTTTTGCTGTCAAAAATTATGTCTTTTTAACAGTTGCATGATGAATTTCTTTAACCACCAGAGCAGGGAAGGTCATAAAATGGTATTTTAGGAACTGTTAGTGCTAATTGAAAAGGACTGTGTCATATGTTAATTGTCCAGTCTCAGTGACAACAAGAATAGCTGATGTTGTCTAATATAATTATAATTAAATCAATATTTGAAATAATGTCGAAATGATGGTAAAAAAGCCTTTACATTTTAACCTTTTAGATCCAGAAAACTGCAAGCGCATCACGTTGTTATTATCATCAAATCTATTACCGCGTATGCAAATTATGTTTTCTTCCCGGTATCCGAGTCGAAAATTTTCAAATTTCCTGGTATCCAAATACATAAAATTGACTTCCCGCACATACATTTCCCGCTGGTTTGTTCAGCTATCATTCGATTTCCCGGTATCAATTTTTTTCCCTAAAAATTTCCCGGGATCCTGGATATTGCGGGTACACATAATTTGCACACGCGTCTATTACTTCCCTTTTAAACTGTTACAGACTGCAAGCATGACCAGTATTATAATCGGGTCTATTACTTCCATCGATCAAAGTATTTTTAATCAGTTGATTTCAAATCTAGTACTTCAATTTTTTAACATGCATTTTACTATATAAATGACAATATTACCCAGAGCTTGTCATTATTTTTGTCGTCGTTATCGATAACAGATGAATAGGCGATCGTCTTCAACACTCTCCAATGCTATGTATGGCCTTGCACAAATTCTTATACTTCATTTGTCTTTCATAAGACCAATAAAGCCGAAACGTAAAATATAGATAATTGTATAACATCATACATATCATACATCATATCCAAATTTTTGACAAAGATTGACGATACTCCTTTTAAAACGCAGTTTTTATCGCCTTACATCAGCTTATGATTTTATAATTTAACTCCCCGCAGACGGTAACAAAATATTTATCGAATTTGATGCTTCTTTTGATGCCAGTATTGGTGTCTTGCTATACCAATATCTTCTACTTCAGTATAGTTTTTAACGTGCACTTTGCTATTGAAGACCAAGGACCACATTATCCAGAGATTGACTTTGCTCGTTAACAAATACAATCGTCCGTAAAATGTTGAATTACATTCAAATAAAATGTTTAATCTGAATGTGTTGCTAAAATTAGAAGAACGTGCCGCTGTTTATTGTTTCATTTTGTTACTGATGATCAATGATGGTACCTAATATTGAACTAACAAAACAAATTATCAAAATGTTGCATATAGTGTTAATGGGCAAACATTGCGTACGCAAATTTGACATGAAAATGCATCACATATCATGATTGTATTAACAAAACAGTATTGCGGGATCGTTATGCATATAAAACCTTGCCTTTAAATTAGCATTCACTGGATGGCTTGCAATGAACTATATGCAATGATTTGCTGTAACTGTATAGGGGATGACTTTTGATTCTTTGGTGAATTTCTATTTGAAGCAAGACTATCTGATAAATGTGGATATTGCCCGCTATCTATATTGTTGTAGTTTTTACCTATAAAAAGAGGCCTGAACTGAAGCATATTTTTTCCGTCGTTATCAATAACAATGACTAGTCGTTTTACTTTACCATCTTGTGAGTTTACTTACTCTTGCAGAGGAAAACCAGGCAGGAGTAGTTCATTTTTCGAACGTCAAATAAGGGACCTGATACACTGTACGAAAAGGAACACTGACATAAATTGAATTAATTTTATTCGCAAAATAGAAGGCTTTCAATTCGGGTAGGGCTATAACGTCCCCACTCGTCAAAAAAGTGGAACCATGAACGTAATTTACTAATTAGATGAATTTACTAATTTACTAACAATAACTCACCTCAGGAATGCAAATCAGAATCCCGCTGATAATTAGAGTAGAACTTTTACTATTACGGTCTTCAGTTAACCTTCCACACAGGGCAGCTCTATCAAGAGCAGTAATTACCAAGTCAGTAATCTAACAAATTGATACTACAGGAGAATATGAACGTCTATCAAATTTGACGAGATAGAAGTTTTCGACCGGTTCGAATGAATTGTGTATGAGTCGTCAAATTAATAATTTGGACAGAGGTGCATACGCTATTTTAATCGCTAAGCCAAACCAATTTCCACCTCTTCCAGGCAAGCTGCGTAAGTTTTATTAAACATTGGCACATAAAGCCTCTTACTTCATTAGCTTTGACAGAGGATCTCTATAGAAGATACCACGAGAGTTTTAGCATTATAGATTTCACTATAAGAATCTGAAACATGTTTTCAGTCATACAAAGTAAGCGAAGAACAAAAATGAATTATTGTATTTCCGGCCGTAACATTTAGAAAGATTACAGGGACGAACACAGAATTGAAAATATTAAATTAATTTTAACGTTAATAGAAATCAAGAGAAAAGTAATTATGAGAAAAATAATGTTAATAAAAAGACAAGACCCTTAACTCAAGAAACATAATTTATGGCAACATTATCGTATCAAAGTATCTTATTGTATAGTCATTTTTATGTGCCGCGTGTTTGTTTATTAACTTCTGTTTCCAAAATAACAACTCAATATTTTATAAAATCCAATTTGTAAAACAACTTAATAAAAGTAATATTTTTATTAATATAAAAAAATGGGAATGTTTGTTTTGCCCTTTTTAAATAATTTCTTAATAAAAATGCATGGAATAAATGAAATATAACTCTTGATGAACGCCCATATCCGTACTACCTGTATTAGGATTCAGTTTCTTTCATTTAATACCACTTTTTGTTTTGAAAACGATGAACTGTATTCTGCCGTTTTTGTTTTTAAACGCAACAATCTACACTCGTACGTATCGAAAGGACAGAAGCAATGCAATCAGTAGTTTTGTTGGGTTCGTCATTTGTATTCATGCTTGTGAGAGCTTGGATGTTGATGAAATTCTATTTTATCTTTCCAACTGTTCACATATTTCATTTCCTAATCACGTAAAGCATTGTACTTACGGAAGTAATATACTATTAAGCAGCAATCGAATCACTGTATAACGACTAAGTCTGGTACTGCTTATGACTTTAGTCTCACTTAGTGTTTGAGATCAAATCTTTTACTTCACTCTTTCTATACGCTATCATACTATATAAACGAACACTACTCAGAGCACATCTCTTTTTTTGTAACCATTTCACAGATGATACAGCAAAGCAGAATCGAATGTTAGTATCGTTCGACTTTGTCTTCCGAGTGTTGGTTCGTCAAAATAACATTTTCTACTTTCGCTCTATGTTCCATTCGAAGCGAATGCATTTGAGTCTTCCAACAGGCATAAAAGAGCATATAATAATAAAGACCAAATGAAGAGGTAATAAATGTTGTGTGCAAACAAATTAATTTTTCTGCTCATCAAAATTTAAATGAGATATTGAGATGAAACGCACACGGCACACAGTTCAGTTGAATGTGTGTGTAAGGATTCGGTTTAAAATGTTACTGATCAATTTATCACTATGCTATGTAGAGGATACAAATATATGTTGGCAAGATATTAATATTATCTGTTGCAACAAAATGTTAATTTATTGTGTGATGTGCCAATCGCATGGGAGTTGAGTGAAAATATGCGGCGAATAATTTCATTTGCTCGGAAATTCAATGAATAATGTTAGTGGCTACATTGTATACTAATGAATGAATGAATGATATTCAATTTCTACCAACTATTTTGCTCGATTTATTATGCGACTGAAGATGCATCGTAAATTTGTAAATTTTATTCGATGAAACTGAATTACTTCAAACTCAGGAAGGCATCTGTAATCGACAATGGAGACAAAAATAATGAGCTCTAGCTACTGTCGTCTTAAATTGTAAAATACCTGTTAAAATGGGAAGAATTTCCAATAAACTTGCTGAAAATGGTACTGCGGACTACGACAAAACTGATTTTTTGTGTAATGAGACTTGCGTCACGCGCGCAATGCGTTAGCATGACTGAAGGAATTTTTAGGTCTTTTTTCCATAGGAAAAAAAGACCTATTGTGGGCACTTCATCTGTCCGTCCGTCCGTCCGTCCGTCCGTCCGTCTGTCCGTCCGTCCGTCCGTCCGTCCGTCCGTCCGTCCGTCCGTCCGTCTGTCCGTCCGTCCGTCCGTCCGTCCGTCTGTCCGTCCGTCCGTCCGTCCGTCCGTCCGTCCGTCTGTCCGTCCGTCCGTCCGTCCGTCCGTCCGTCCGTCTGTGTCACAAATAAAATGTGATTGATAAAAGTTAAAATTGCAATGCTACTATGAACAAACCAACACCAGGCAAATCAATTATTATTTGTTATCTGGTAACCAATCGCTCATAGCAGATATAGCAATTTGAAAGTTTGGTAGTTGTTGGTAGTTGGACCCCCAAAATATTTTGCAGCAAAGATGTTTACCGTTTGAGAGCTACGCACCGAATGACGAAATTATTCTGCCTGCTTGCCTTTTTATAACTCAAATATTTGGTAGTTGACTACCACGTTGGTAAATTGCAATGCTACTATGAGCAAACCAACACCAGGCAAATCAATTATTATTTGTTATCTGGTAACCGATCGCTCATAGCAGACATCGCAATTTGAAAGTTTGGTAGTTGTTGGTAGTTGGACCCCCAAAATATTTAGTAGCAAAGATGTTTCTTCCTCGAAAGATGCACACCGACTGATGAAATTATTCTGCCTGCTGGTCTATTTGTAAATCGAGTATTTGGTAGTTGACTACCAAAGTGGTAGTTGACTACCAAAGTGGTAGTTGACTACCAAAGTGGTAGTTGACTACCAAAGTGGTAGTTGACTACCAAAGTGGTAGTTGACTACCAAAGTGGTAGTTGACTACCAAAGTGGTAGTTGACTACCAAAGTGGTAGTTGACTACCAAAGTGGTAGTTGACTACCAAAGTGGTAGTTGACTACCAAAGTGGTAGTTGACTACCAAACTCATACGGAGGTTGTAGAGATGTTTAATGTTTGAAAGCTGCACACCGACTGATGATATTAATCGGCTCGCTTGCTTATTTATAAATCGAAAATTTGCTAGTTGAATACCGAAGTGGTACTTGAATAAATACCAAGCTGGCAATAAACAGAAATCATACTTAATGCTCTTAATCTATACTTAATGCGAGACCCGACCTATTTTCATAATTTATTGCTCGAAAGTAGTGACATTTAGTCTTTAGGAAAGTTTCGATTAGGGATAGGTGGTTGGGAATGATGGTTAGATTCAAAAACGATGGTGAGATTCAAAAACGATGGTGAGGTTCAAAAAGAAAAAGAAAAAAGACTCACTAGGCGTTAGCCGGTACTATTCTTGTTTTTATTGCAATCCGTTGAAAATACTTAGATCAAGATCAAGTAGTAGATTCGATACCTGTTGGGTGGGTCAGATCCCTTGACTGTTTGTCTGACCTTCTCAATAGTATTTTATTGGCAATGATTTATTGATTTATTTCAATGAAATGTAATTTTGTATGTTGATGGCCACAAAAACGCATTTAGAAGAAGAACTATTAGAACAGTCTAATAAATCTCTCATTAATGATTTAATTCTGTTTAGACTGAAAATCTTCGAAACTTTTCAATAAAATTTAAACTCGTGTGAATTGCGGCCCTCGCTTTGCTCTGGCCGCAAACGTCACACTCTTTAATTTTGGTTCTGTTTATTCGGTTTTATTTACAAGTCAAAATCAAATAACAAGCCTCCAGATCGTTTTAACAAAGAACGACACCCATTTTTGCAATGTTCTGAAAGAACAGGTTGAGACACTTCTGAGTTGATGACTAGGGCGGTGACACGCAGAAGCTTTGTATTGAACAGAAAAATAGAAAAAACATTTTTTTTCCTTCAAGTTGACATTTCAAAAAAACTGTAATGAATGTGTTCAACAAAATGTACCTATTTGTCAAAATGACACATGTTTTCAATGAAAGTTAAACTCGTGTGATTTGAGGCCCTCGCTTCGCTCTGGCCGCAAACTTCACACTCGTTACTCCAGTTATCGTGTTAATAAAGAGCAGAAAATGCTTCTTTCGAGAACTACCACCAGATGGTTGAACCAATACCACCCATTTTCGAACTTAAACTGAGGATTTCAATACTTCGTCGATTGAAAAAAGTTTTTGAAAATCAGTTGAGATTTACTCAAGTTATCGTGTTAACAAAGGGCACAAAATTTTAACATTTAACGTTTTTTCACATTTCCATACATTTTTAATCATAGTGAACGTGTTATGTACGGTGTATTTTCTTTTGTAAAACCCATGACTTTTTTTAAAATATTCTATCTTTTAGATCTATATAGTTAGTATTGGAAACTACAAGCGTAACTTACAGTCAAAGGCATAAATTTGCTTCAGCTGTTTTTCAGCTGATCCACACATACAATCAAAACTGGTTTTCCTTGTTTATACGGTTGAAGATGCTACACGCACGCGCGTGGTAGTGTTAAAACCGTATAAAGACTTATAAACGGTTGTGATTGTTTGTGTGGATCAGCTGAAAACAGCTGAAGCAAATTCATGCTGAAAATTGACTGCCTTTGACTGTATCAAAACTTTACAAAAAATAATGACCTGTAAAGTGGAAGACTTTTTATCTCAATATCTACATCGACAGTGACGACTCGAACGAAGTACCTTGCCCTCTGATGGGCCTGTTGGTAAGATGTTTGTCGTCTGGTAAATAAAGTGTAATCTTGGAAGATAGGTCACAGCTATCCTGAATACTTCTCTTACCCGACGGCTATCTAAATTCTTGGAAGTAATAGATTTTGTTTCAAATGAATATATTAATAGAAGTAACAGTCACTCGATAATTATTCTAGTCTTTTGTAGTCTTTTGCTTGTTGGCTGTAAAAGATTAACACTAAAGTTCGGTCCAGTAACTTTGGCTGGTAAATCTTGTATATCTCTACCAATAAATACGTATATTTATTTACTGCCAAAATGTAATCTACACAGAGCCTGGATGTTTCAAAAACATACAATACAAACGTAAAATGCGGAGAAAAAAACTCACAAAATATCTAAATCAAATTATCCGATTCTTCTCTGTTCAACAATTTTTGTGTTTATCCAGTTAGATGTTTTATGTAAAACTTTCTGAACAAGCAAAAATAGACGAAATTCAATTATCCATCATTGTGAACATTTATACATTCGTTTCCGAATCATGGAAATATACGTACACAATGTTTGTATTTTAGATTTATAAAAAATGAGGGAAAATATATCTGATGTACACGACTTTTTATTCAGTTGCTATATTTATATGCAATGTACATGGTATGTACATACATAGCATAGAGGACGAAGACGTGAACAATATTTTTTGTTGATTTTTGCTATGTTTAACACAATTCCTCAAAATATGCAGGCTTCAATTTAGAATAGGAATCACATTTGAAGACTTAAATTAATAAAGTAAAATATTTTTTGTATTCAACACTAGACGGTAATGTAAATAAAAGAAGTTGTAGATTGGGGGTGACCCACTGTCAGTGGTGATTCGATTTCAAATTGATAATACAATAACAAATTCTTTAAACTTTCAGAAACTGCAAGTGTCGTAACAAAATCGTTAGATAGTTTGATTCAAAATCTATTATTTCATTATTCTTATCATACATTTCCCTATATAAAAGAACACCACTCGTAGCTTATTATTGTCGTTGATGTCGATAGCAGATGACTAGCCGTTTCTATAAGGTTGAATATCACATTAATGAAATAGTTCTTGGAAATGTTTGTTCATTGATGGAAAGTTTTTTTTTGGTTCCGTGTAATTTATCAACGATTTTCTCAAATTGCTCGAGATACGGTAGTAAGTTAAAGTTTTACAAAGAAAAAAAGTACACAAGACAAAAACGCGTATGATAAATTAAAGTCTGGAAGATATTCCAATTTGTTCTGGTATTTAAAAATGAATTTTCAAAGAGAAAATAATCAAATTTTCATAACTCAGCTTACAGCATTAAAAATCGATAATCGAATTCGTAATCCGTCCCATCTCTATAGCCTCTTATATACACATGGTACACTTCGTTCCATCGGTGCACATTAAATGCGAATAAAACAAAACCCATGATAATATTTCCTCTAAATGGGTAGCCTAAAGAAGACATTTTATCAAATATATTTTCCAATAACGAGCAATATTAATATCTTCGCTGATGGCTATTTAAACAATTATTTTTGCTTCCAAATTTATTGCAATACTACTGCAATTTTTCAGTAGTAAATTGGTTTCTTGTGCTGGTGTTATTGTTTCAATAAATATGTGGATTGCAAATATTTATCATACGAGTTCGAGTTATGAGAATATTATGGTTTTGATGCTGGTGTCTGATGTTATTTCATTTTTTTTTTTTTCATTCGTCGTGTGTCTAGTATTATGTTACTTTTCACTGAAGGTGCGCATATGGTCACCATAATCATCGAATCGTCTACATTTGATCAAAGTTTTGTCAATCGTTTGTTGCAAAATTTTATATCTTCTAGAATTTAACAGAGGAACACCTCCGGATGCCGTGGTTCAACTTGAGTAAAGCCAAAATTAGTAGAATATTACTCAATGAAGAATATTTTTATATATATATATTATTTTATTATTATTATTATTTTATTTTATATATATATTTATCAAAAGGTGGGACCAAGCAACTTCTAAAAAAATTTCTCTGCTGTTGACTCAGGAAATGTTTGGGTATATTTTTAAGATGTTGATTTTTACCGATAATCCTTTTCTTATGCTTTGGGGACGAAAAACTGCCCGGATTTTCGTCCAGGACCGAGAGTTTCATAAAAAATCTGTTACTTCATTCATTTCAACATAATTTTCACTATATCATAAACTTCTACGTATCGCCAGTTAATTGTCTGCACTGTCGAGCCGATATCAGTGATGATTGTTGACTAAATCGTTTCACCATAAAGTAACCATTAAGTCCTCACAGATTTTACAGCTAGATTTCTCTATTTTCAAACTGAACTTGTATGCCAAAGCTACAATTGTTTCGAATAACTTAATTATTTAAATTTGAACTTATATTGTATATGCATGCTCATTCGTAAAATAGCATGTGTGTAACAACGTAACCCTCATGACTAACAAAACAATCAAAATGAAACTCCTTCTTAATATTCTAGCATTCATTTCACTTTGCACACAATAATTTTGTTTGACATGTTTACATAACATGATTAGGAATGTTAGTTATTTGTCGGTTAGTTCACATGTCACTACAAATAACCTGGCTATGAATCAAAGAAAATTATCACTTGCCAGCATTTCGTGTCTTTCGTTCCCTCGTAGTTTTTATATTCATAGAAAGGCAGCTCATACAAAATACCACCCACATTTAATAGAATTTGTACCTATGTTGAATGAGCACAAAAAAAATTATACCCAAAATACCCTTGTACGTACATATACCATGCATATACAGTATACCCAACAGAATGGATACACTTTTCGATGTGCAAAGCGATAAATAAAGTTCAAAGAGTAAATTGAATTATCGAAAAACTCCCCCCAAAAAATAAAACACGGTATAATTCATGCAAATAATTCGAAATAATTCCCTTTGTTGTTGCGATTATTTGGTTTGAGGGTGTTAAGTAAATCCCCCTTGGAAATTCCGTTTTAGTAAATTTTATAACAATAAAAGTGACGATTGTCCCAGGAGTCTTGTTGAATTTGTTATAAAGAAGCGGAAATCATGTTCTAATGAGCGGCAGGCGCGCATGAAGTTATGTTAAGGGATGATTAGCGATGTATTTAAGGTTATTTTTTGTTCCGAGTTAAGTGGTGAACACACAATGATGTGTTATTTGACGAACTAAGATCAACTTGGAAATGATATAAAGAGAAACAGACGAGAAAGAAATTTTCACATACCGATGTCTATGTAGCACTAAATTGATACACTCTTTCTCAGACGGCAAGCTTTTAACTATTACATTAATCGAATCTTTTACTTTTTTGATCTAAGTACTCTAAACACGTAAACAGAAATCTTTTACATTGGTTTATAAATTCTCCTATGTATGATCCAATTAACCATATAACTCATCGTTTATTTTGGCCGTCGCTGTCGACAACAGATGACTTAGTTCCTCTAATTAAATGTTGAATCTACGTTGCGAATGATATGACGTACATATAAGATGTACATGATGAAGTCTTTATTAAAAATGTAATGCATTTTAATTATACGAACGTCGCTGTGGAACATACCTATTGTTTGTAATTACAGTAACAATAAACGTACATTATGAATCTACAACGTGTATTTAATGAATTTGTTATTATCATGTTGCGGCCATGTAATATTGTAACATGTTAGCTATTCGAAAACTGCGTTTTCTCTCTTCTATTTACTTTGAAGATATGATCACAATAGTTTCATTTAATATCAGTCGTTGAAGCTGTGAACGTATTTCGGTAGAAATTGAGCAAAGGAAAATGTTCAAAATATACTTAGCTGCTTGTTTCATTCAAGTTTTCTCGATCGGATGCTTGTCACAGGTATTCCAAAAAGCAAAATTCAACGTGATACATCTTTCAATCTTTCAACTTATCATTTTTTCAGGCTAGCAATCTAGGCATTAAAACAAACGGTCCGTATTCTGAGCTTCTTCAACATGTGTACTTGAAAAGCGTAGAGTGGCACTCTCTAATTGATAATAAGTTCTATGAAGTTCATTCTAATCTGAGCCGAGTCATAATGGACGTTAACGGCCATTCAGTGACATCATTGGTTAAAGGAGTGGCAAAACTGGAAACACTTCGTAGTCAAGTGAAGGCCTTCTTAAATTCACGTACAGCAGATGACCAGAATTGTATAAGCAAAATTCACACCAAAACGGACAAATTATTGTTTAAAATGGGCACTAAGATTTCCGATTGCGCTGTTCTTGCCGACCAACAAATCCAAGGTATCTCAAATAAAAAAATTGATTTGGGTACAGACATCTTAGAAGTCTCTGAGCTGTTATTATCTGGAACACTGGAAGTTATTACCGATCACTTCGCTAGAGGAGGATCGTTTAATGATCTGCCGGACATTCAAGAGGAATACGAGGAGGCATTCGCTGAAGCAGACGATGAAATTTACAACGAAGTAATTCCGAACATTCATGACGAAATGAATTCAATGAGAGAAGAAGCGCTAGACATACCCGCTGCTGTTGAAGAGTGTGTCAGCAATGTCCTAACTAGATTGAATGATGTCGTTGGTGACACTGGTAAATTGGTAGAAAGATGTGGAACAAAGTAAATTTTTTTGTTGTTTTGAATTTAACAATCGAAAATTAAATTTTATCGGATTTGGGAAAATATATAGTTTTCTGAGGTTACTAGTCAGACATTAGACATGTTTTCTTCCTGATCAGTAAGCTAGCACGAACAAATTCCGCACAATAATGTTGTCTCAAATTTAGAATTTCTTTCGAACAACTTGCTATACTTGATTTTATGAGCAATCTTGCATTCTGTGGAAGGTTAGGTGTTCAAAATTTCATCTTCTTTTTTGTATATTCAACAACAATATTCGCTCCCTTATTATGCTATTACGTTTCATTCACTCTTTGTTACTTACAAAATCTAATTACACTACACAAATAAAAGTACCATTTCAATAAATGAAACTACAGCTTTGTAATGTTTGAATTTCGTATTTATGCGAAAGTTAGATACGAAAATAAAATAACGAGAGAGAAAAGGATTAATTTACACCTCCCCTATAGAAAATGTGTTGTGGTTATTTCATTCACTGTACATTTGTTTGCGCTTTTTATTTCGTGTATAGTAAATTTATTCAGAAATGTTTATACAAATGCTAACAGATGTATATAGCAAGAACTTACATGCATTTAAGAGAATTTTATTAAATTATCTACGAAAATACAAAACCATTTTCGATAATACTTAATAATGAGAACAAGGTATCGCATCAATAATAGATCCAGTGTATAAAACACAATTCAAATAAATTTGCCAAGTAAATATTTACCATGACAAGTAAATTAGAAACGGTTTGTCACCTGTTATCGACAGCGACGAGAAAAATAAGAGAGTGGCTCTGACCATTGTTTTTTTTAAAAACGTACAATTAACTAAAGAAGTAAAAGATTTGATTTGAAACTTATAAACGGTTGAAATATAACATGTTATACTGTTTTTCACGCCATGGCATGAAAAGTTCTATTCATATCTGTTGTGGTCGGACTAAAACTCGCGTAATTGCCTAAAATCTACTTTGCGACCTTTATTTTTCAGCGCTAATATAGCCCTAGAGAAGGTAGACTAAGTCGAAGTGCATATCTGCTGAGTGTCAAACTAATCCAGTTGAAAATTCGACTTTTCGGACACGACGGAACCTTCCATTCAGAGACATTTTTTATTTCATTTCTTTACCATGATGCCATGATGGTTCATTTCCCCAAATGTAATATAGTTATTTATTCACTGAGCGAAAAAAGTAGGAGTTTGCATATACTCCAAAACGTTCTTCACAAAAAAAGGCATTCGATGTTTCAGCGGACGAGAAAAAGTGACAAAAGACAAAATGATCTAAATTGTTGTACATTTACACAAAAAAGTATGAAAGGCAGATATGCACATTATATGTAGGCTGTCGGTCTAAAACGTTAGTATATGCATGAAATGAAATTTTTATTAGAAAAGTTACATAAACATACAAATATATCACACACTTTCCCCTTTAATTACTCCCAAAGTTTCTCATCTTACCCTTAGACTAGTCATGACACTGAGATTTAAACAACCATAAAACCGTTCGTTTTGGACTCTACCTTTTCCACATATTTAAGTTGATTTAATTATTTCAACAACTGAGAACTCGCTCGTCTACAAAGTCAACTGACCGGAAAGAATCATTTTCTTCAGATCGTGTGGAACTGTCTTCTGCTAACAAACGAATATAAAGGGCAGTTTACGTGATCAGACTTTACATTTGAAAATCATTTCGAAAATAACATGAAAAGTGGGTTGTTTCGTGTGTGAATGAAATGCTACCAAGGGAAATAATTTTTTTTTATATATTTATTACGAACTTTATCTTCATACGAGTATGACAAAGTACATTAAGGTTCGAGCGGGGAGTGATATTAATTATTTCGCCATCCGAGTAGTTTAAGGTCCTTCAGAGATAGCAAGCGTAACAATATTGTAATATTGAATAGTCTGTTACTTGATTTGATTTAAGTATATCTCGCTTCATATGTTTTGACATTACATTTATCGCCTTTAGAGCTCGTTATTTTCTTGTCGATTTTATGCATATAACAGATGATTTAATACAAACTCAAATCCATCCAGAACTAACTCAAATTTATGTTTTTTTTTGTTCCAGTCTCTTTGTCATTAAGTGGAACTTGTAACCAAAATCGCTGAATGCGGTTTATATTATACATTTGTTCACTTAATAATTCATACAAAATTTCTTCGGCTTTATTCAAGTATCATCGTTCAAAGAACCGCAATGAAAAATATATATTTTTCGCGATGATAATGTCTGCCTACACGCTTTAATACCCATACATCTCTACTGTAATTCCTTTCCGGTTCCGGTAATTAAAGTTGAATCGTCTTTCAACTGCATTTTATTTGAATTCCTGCTGAGCTAAGCTATTATTCATATAGTTAATCCCTGACGATTGCGAATATCCTGCTGGTGACTTCAATATTGTGTACGAGATTATACTAGAAGATTTCTTTGTCTTATGATGTATTCATCTAAGTGTTTGTATATATTTTGTGAACTGAGGTGTAGTGTTGTAGTGAAAATGAAAATGTTGCGTCGATATAAGCTCGGATTTTGAGATGTAGAACAATACTAACATTCAGTTGTAAACAAAAATTGAAACAAAATTATTTCTTCGTTTCTCTTACTTCACATTATGCAACTACTTTGTATGCATAGTTCTCTACTTTTCTATACTTGCTACAGTTTACATTTGAAAGTTGTTTTCAATAGCGAAACTTTGTCAGTTAATTCCAAAGTTAGACAACAAGTTTGGTGGAAAATATGTAAAAAGAAAGTTTATGATTAGATTGGTTACATCAGTATTGAAAGAAGATCCACTTATACTCAAATGTGAATTCGAATAGAAATCTCCCATTACAATATGTAATAATCAATTATATTTTCATTTTCTTGTATTGATTGTTGATGGAAATTGGCTTCTTTTTTTATGCTTTAGAATGAGAGAAGGTTTATTTCTAACAACAAATCAAACATTCAGATTTTAATAATCCCAAATAAGAGTAGCGCGCCAAAACACAACTATCGTTGTCAACCTTTGAGAAATGCTTATTGTTAAATCATCATTCAAGTTATTGCTTCTTTTGTTGATACAAAATCTTTTACTTCATTTGTTTCAACCACTAAATGTTTTGAGTATTGTTTGGTTGTTGTCGATGTCGATAACGAATGGATAACCATTACAAAAGGTTAATTCCGAGAGAACACAACAAGTTTTTTTTAAACTGAAAATTGAATTTGTATACCATGAAAAACAAAACCCCTTATTTGAATACAAATCTGATCATCGTCGACGTGATATGAACTTTTTATTTCTATTTATGTATGAGAGCTCGAGTTGTGGAGGATAAAAAAATATTTATTCTTGTTTTTATGCTACTGAAGACCATGTATTTTGCTGAGTTGGAAATAGAATTGTTCAATTTTGGATGTAGATTTTTGCTACAGCTTTCTAAACAAAATATGAATTTATTGTTTTACGTGATAAGCATATCTATATACGATGCATCCCTTCCGTTCTTCCGAATAACGAATATCACATTTGAATTGCTGATTGGTAAGTTGTTTTCTTGTTGAATGTGAAAAACAAAAGAAGGCTGTACTTACGTGAAGCAATTTTTGAATAGGGGTGGGTGTAAGATTCATTTCAAACGTTGTAATAGCACTGGATGAGCTCATAGCCGGGGATATTTTCTTTGTTGAGTGGAAGATTTTCGATATCCTTCTTTTATACGAAAATGTTACTTTTGCAGAGATAGACAGCTATTATAAGCTATCAATTTGGCCTTTGAATTACCATATACAATTCTGTCTCATAACTATGTAATACTGCTTTTTTTGCGCTGATTCTGTTTCTTAAGGGAAAGTTACCATCACTTACTAAGCTTGCTAGCACTTACGTAACACACATACGAATCTCTGAGTAAAGGAAACTTCTCTGATTGCGCAGGGATGACAAATCTTTACAAAAAAAAAGTTAGTACGTGTGTGCGTGGTCACTCTACCTCAGCAACACAATCGATATTAGTAATAGTTTTTACATAACTAGTGATAAAAGATGAAAAGTAGAGTTTTCGTGTTAATTTTGTTGATCCGAAGCGAAGCCGATGTCAATAAACACACGAAAACGAGACTTTTCATTTTTATCCCGAGTTATGTAGTGGATTTTCCTATGCTGGTGCATGTAGTAAGGCTATTACATGTATAGGCAATAGCCTTTACATCACTCGCATAGGAAAACGTAAAATCCATTACATGCTGAGGGCTTTGAAAGAAGTGCTTGAAACATGAAAAGTTACTTGTTGCCTTATCCCAATAAATTCATTTCTAAATTTCAATAGCGTCAACTGCAATTTTTTTGTTGGCATAATTTCTTTATGTAAGTCAAGGAGTCACTCAAGTCACACCATATCCCCATTTTTTTCGAGTTTTTCACTGAACATTTACAGACTTCTCATTCTTTGGATAGTATTTGTCGTGTTTGTAAGAAAATGACTGTGATATTTGACTTATACATACACTTCACCCGACCGTACGGAAATTCGGAAATCGACCGTACAACTGCTTAATTAGAGCTTTTTTAAGTAGTACAAGATTGTCGTTCACGGAGTTGGTTTTATTTTTTAAGTAATTAAAACTCTTCGCTAAACTTGACTCGACAACTAATTATTACGTACACACCATTTGTAGCTTTTTTTGTTTTTAATCTCAAATGTTCGGATACTTTTACATTTTCAATTTTTTATTTTCAAGCGTAGGTATTCGAAAATGCTGACAACATTATTGACTAATCGCCCAGTGTACAATTTCGTCAACATGCCGAAGAAAAGCATCAAAAAGAACAACAATATCCATTTTACATATCGATAGTGATTTTGCACGACGCCCGTATTTCTATATTCTTGTACACAATGTGGTGGATTTTCTGTTGTCTGATCTTGAGGTTGCGTTTTATCAGTTGGCAACGACCGTGTTTTCCATAAATTGCTTACTTTAGCATTGGGCTCCCACAGGCGGCTCAGCTTAGAGCTGGGCTCAGAAGCTAGGAGCTGTTCAACGCCTAAAGTCAGAAAAGGGTACGAGAAAGGGTATGAAATATTTTATACGTAAAATTGCAGGACCACATTAGTACCTGGTCTGAACATTTTTCCATCTCAAATTCAAAACTCAAAAACGGCAATTTTATTCTATGATAAATACTTACGATCGAACTCAGCTTGCATTGCTTTATATTCCTCGTCTTGGTACTGTCTTATGCCTTCTATTAATTCAGACAATTGAAATTTTTCGTCGGGATTGTTTGTAACGAAATTTCCTAAATATTGCAATGAATAGTCAATATATTTCGAATGGCGAGGTCAAGCATTTTTACTTCTTTTTCCAGCTCGTTGACGGCTCATTTTGTGGTGGAATTAATTACAAATAATTTTAAGTGAAAAATTAATTTAATTTTTATTTAAAGCGGATTTTAGAATAACAAAAATTTTGATGATTGAAAATATTTGAATTTGTTGAAGGAAGTAGATCAATCGTGTCAATGCTTGTTAGATGCAATGTCGACAAAGACTTCAGAGCATAGGATTTTCACTTTTAATCTTTTTCAGATTGAAAGCTTTCCAAATCAGAACATAGTCAGTTTAAACTTTAAAGAACCTCGTGAGAGACAACAAGCGAAACAATTTCATGTTGAGTTTGCTAATAACTTTATTGCATGTTACTACAAATTTGTTCTAAGTGTCTAAACTAAGTTGTTTTTAGGAGTTACCTCATAATTCTAAAAAAAAAGAATTGCACTGGTTTTGGACGGATTTATTTAAATTTTCACAGACGGCATATATCAGTAGTTTAACTATCGGATCTATGACCTAATTTGATTGATTGCAAATCTTTTACTTCATTTTTTAAAATGCTTTTTGCTGTAACTCCTGATTAGTCAGAGCTTGCCATTTATCGATCTAAAAGTTAAAACAACTATATCAAGCCTCTCAGGTCTTATGTCGTTGCTGTCGTGACACATGCATCAGTCGTCTACTAATTTTGATACAAGTTCTCCGAAGGAGTTCGGCAAAATGGACAATGTCCTTTCAGTAGAACTTGCATTTCAAAATCTTCCGAATGGAATGCCTATAATAAAATCAATTTTTAAAGCACAACTTTGAAGTGTTAACAAATTGCGAATGGGTTACCTGCAAGCATTCAGAGCAAATGCTGATCTGCAGTTCAGGCAACAGATTTCGATAATATTTCGTTTTCAATGGTTTTGGCCATTTAACGATTAACACAGATATCGGATCTACAGCCCGTAGAGCGTCTCGATCTAACGTCAACGCTAATGTATCGGTAATGTCTTCATGAATCATAGTATCGGCGAATGGATCTGATTGGCCCATATTGGGTTTAGGTGGTGCCATTAGCAGACGTTCAACCTCGCTGTCGTTTATATCCGATTCTGGATAAAATTCGACAAGTGGCAGAATTTCTGTTGAAAACAACACCAACCATTTGTTAGATGCTACTCCCTACATCAAAGCTTGTAACCATTTTTTGCAACTTACCAAACGACACAAACGAAAACATGTAATCCGACTGACACGACGGGCATCGATTTCCCCGTAAGTGAGAGCTATAATTTGAGCATTTATAGCAAAGTGGTAAAAGTTCTTCTGGATCGTTAAAACCGCCAGGACATGATTTACTTGATATGAAATTAACCTGTGCAATGAAAAATGTTTTCTTTCATAAACTTACTATCTCACATAGTCGCCTCAATTGGCACACTTTTTGAATTCAACAGCACGCAATTTTCAATGTAAATATACACTCACATCAACTTGTTCCTGAATTCCCGGTGGTGCTTTCAGTGATTGCAGACGATTGTTAACTTGTAAATAGAGTTTGTTTGCCGACAAAACTTTGGCTTGTTTGGATAACGTATATAAGACAGCACTGTAGTGGATAACACGGAAAATATTTTCAGTCAAAAATTCAAATTTTCCTTGTACGACGTGACTATATATATACGTACAACATGCTGATCCCTTTCGGTGGCATTCCTGAGTCAATATTAATTTGATTAGCTACATATCGACTCGTGTTGAAGAGGGTTAACGGTGGACTGCTTGTAAATGGCTCTTTAAGATAACTATGTAAAGTACTGTACGCATAATAAATGGTCGATAATCGATGCAATGATGTGTAATTTTCAAGTGGTGATTTAGATGTGTTCATTGAACTGAAACAGGGTACAGTAAATAAAGTTAGAATTAGCAGAATTGAGGAGAAATGAATTATCGATTGGGGCAAAATCGATGCATGATATTGTTACTGAATTCAATAACGTCTGCAAAATATTTCTAGGTTTCGATATAAGAACTTACTCCTCATTTTCCATTAACTGAAGAAACTGCCTAGCTCTAAGCCAAGTATAATAGCTGGCATCCAAAAACCGTTCTTCAGAAATCGCACATTCAGCCAAATTCTTCAAGAGTTTCGAGGCTTCGTCAGGCTTACCAGCCAATAGATATGCTTCTTGTGCTGCCAGAAATTGATCCGAATCTGCCAGCCATTGAGCATGTTGTAAATGTACAGATGGCAGAACTTGTGGCAAATGTTCTGCTAAACGGAAAGCTTCTGCCCAGTCACGTGCTTCGACGTGCAGGTGAACCACTTCAGATTCTTCTCCCAATTTCCGGTAGATTTCAGCAGCCAATGGCAAAGCCTTTAGCCTTCGTAAATTCGCGGCTACCAGTTCTAAGGCGTTTTTTTCGCTTTGACTCAATCGTCGGCCAATATCGTAGAGTCTGGATGCAATAAAGTAACGATTACATCACACAACACCTCGAAAATTGAAACAAAAATATTTACACGTCTGCCCATCCCTGCTCCGCCACAATTTCGATCGCTCGTTCATTTTCACCAGCAGCCAATAAGAGTTCAGCAGCAGCTCTTGGCTCATGAACAGAGCAAGCCCATTCTGCACGCCGTCTCACTAAATCTTTCCGATCATTTGCATCCCCATCCTTTAAGAATTCCTGAGCCAGATCAAACATTCGTAAATCGCTGTACATTGCTAATGCTTTGCTGTTATGTCCACTCTTTTGATATAAACGAGCCGCTTCTTTGAATTTTCCTGCAAACGCTAAACTGTCGGCCTGAAGTACTTCCTTCGGTACATCTCCTCTTTTCTGTCGTTCACGCAGGTCGCTTATTAATTCAAGCCAAGGCAAATTTCGGACTTTAACATAAGCATCCTTAGCTACTTGAAATTGCAATGCATCAACAGCTGATTGAGCTAAACCTTCCCAATCATTGATTGGCACACCTAAACATGCTACTTGGTACGCATCTCTGAAACAGAAACATTACAGCAAAGGAATGTCTAGAGCGTTGAGAATTCTTACTCAAACAAACCAGACTCTACAAACTGCCACATCGTGGACCCCAGAGCTAATGGTATATTGTGCATTGCATTTCCTCGTAAACAGAAAGCTGTTGAACCGCATACGCCAACCACAACACCTGTCATGTTTTGAGGACTTCTTGGAGGCAACGAGCCGACTCTAACGCTCAGTCCACCAGTTGTATGAGAATAGCATACCATCGATTGTAAATGTGTGTTCCACGCAACCGAATTTACTCCCGAGTCCTAAGTTGTAAATTTCTGTATGATCTTGAATGAATCTTTATTAACCAATAGTACCTGATACAGCATGGTGTCAGTTAATAGGTCTCTCACAACTAAACGACCAGAGTCATCTACAACTGCCAGTTTAGTTCTAGTTGAATTTATATCTAAACATCTGACGGACGATAGTACTGTCGTTACCAAAATGGGCAACGGATTATCCAAAAATATTCGCCAGACTTGACCATTTTTCAGGCCCAGCAATAATCCCTCTTTGCCTTGTGGACCACCTGTGACTTTAATGTATCGAATATAGCTGTCCATGATCCATTCTCTTTGCAAAGTACCAGTAAAATCTAAGCTTTGTAGTTTCTTCTCTTGACACAAAACTAAATTCATCCCACAAACGACTAACAAGCTGCAGTCAAATTTTTTAGAAATTTTTTCTTTGACCTTGTAGTGCATTGGCTGATGCTCACCAGAATTCAACTCATACAAAACAACGCGTTCCGGTAGCTGAACGGCTAATCTGTTCCGATAGATTGCTAACTTCTGAACTAAATCACGACATTTGATACGAACTTTTTGACCGGAAACCAAATGCTGAATTATGACATCGCACATATTCTCGCGGAAGGCATAACGTTCCCGGTATAATGCGTGAACAGTGCTGAAAGCCAGATTGTAACTGGCTACTGTGCCATCCTGGCATCCCACAACTATTGAACCACCTGAAGGGCTTATTGCTGTTGACCAAATCCAGCTTTCATGTGTTTCACCCAAAACTCCCAAACGAATTCCATCTTTTGTAAATAGCTGAATGGCTTTGTTGCAACCAGCAACCGTAATAAATTCACCATCTGGTGAATAACCCAGTGTTAATGGATCGAAACCAAGGGAACGCTCTTTTCCAATCATTTGACCGCCGAGAGAAAAGAACGAAATAGTTTGTCCCCAGTCAATAACGCAAAGTGTATCAGCAGAATCGTTACTGTTGGACGGATTCCAGGCAACACCTGAAACGGGACTTGATGCTGGTCTTTCAACTCTCCCTCTTTCCTCGCCAGCCTAAAGTAGAAATGAATTTACTTTATGGTTCTATTTCTTCACAACATGGCCATCTCTTACTTTATTTCGAATCGATACGCTACCACTTTGTAGTCCCAGTGCGATGTATTGCCCATCATTCGTCCACGCGCAACAAGTGATCTTAATCCCGAGTTTGTGTTTTTGAATAGCTTTTTGATCGGCTGACCAAAAAGCAAGATCATTTGCCGAACAAGAAGCTAGTGTGTGAGAAACTGGATTGAATGCCAAGCATAACACAGAGTCGTTGTGACTGATAAAGACAAGAATTGTATTCTCATGATTGGTTGTAATTCAATGTAGGAGTATGTACACTCACGTGTATTTTAACAGACCATCTTTAGTGTTCATCCAAACGATTACCGACTTATCAGCTCCACCTGACGCAAACTTCTTCCCATCCTTAGCATAGCCCAAACAGTAGACGGTATCTTTGTGGGCGCCCAAAGCATCCAGTAAAATTCCCTCAATCGGTTCATAGACCAAAACTCGGTTACCAGTAGCTACGAGTAGTTGATTTCCACTAGGACTGTAGCAGAGTGATTGAATACTGTGAAAAATCGTTTTACTATTGAGTTTATTACTTAGCCTTTCGAAAACTGCAAGCATATTGGTAATATGCTAGGATAATTATTAAATCTTTTACTTGATTTGATCTAAATATTTTCGATAGCCTGAAATAAAATCTTTGACTTCATTTGTTTTAAAATGAATTTTACTACATAGGACGACGTTATATTAAGCTCATTATTTAGTTTTGTCAGATGATAACAGACGATATTTACATTATCCATGATTCTTCTGTATCTGATCTTCTCCTGAAGTTGTCACATTTAAATCCGTTATAAAAATTTCAGTGGTAATGATGGTTTCAGTGATGGAAAAAGATCATAATTCCGTCAAGAAAATTACGGCATCATTTCATGATCGTTTTCAGTCAAATATGTTCACCTGGCCTTAAAAGATTTCATCTGGTCTAGAGCGAAAGCAGTTCAAATCGACCAACGAAAGCTAACGGGAGGACAATTGATTAACATTGATGGTTAGGACTCTGTACTTAAACAGATTGCGGCATTAAATTTCAGTTTATTCACAATTCCAACGTCAGTTTGCAAAACGCTCGCTTACTTTCAATAAGCTCTCTTTAAGGAACCACATAGCTTTCCGAGTCATGTTTACCCTTGGTAATATATGCCCACTCAAGATATTCAAGCCAAAAATTCCAAAAATTCATACCATAAGTGCGCCAATAATTTAAATATTTACAGCTGACATATGACTGTTAGATGGCGCACTGACGGAGTGAATTCGTTTATTTACCATTGCACCAATTGTTATGTCAGTAAAGATTGTATTTATTAGGACCCTAGGATGCCATTATAACATTCATTGGACGTTAGTAACACGCAGAGGTCATTAGTATAAAATTAAAAGTTCCTTTTGAATTCTGACCTCGGTTACCAATCTTGTTTTTAATTATTTCACAGACGGCAAGTTTATCGTTAGGAATGTTGTGGAATCTGTTCTTTGTATGAGGATTTTCGACAGACTAGTATGTGTTCAGCTGAATAAATAAATCATTTATGCTACCAATGCACTTCAAGCAAACATGATCATAGTCGACAGCTGCCAAATATAGTACTATTTTGTATAAAACTGTGTTTTACAGTTGCATGACACTGAAACACTGTCCAGTTTCAGTACCCTAGAGTGCCACGGATGCTTGAAGTGCGTTGACGCTACCTATTTTTGACAAACTTAAATAAAATCCTTCATTTCATCTATTCTCAACTTTTTT
This sequence comes from Bradysia coprophila, assembly GCF_014529535.1. Taxonomy (NCBI): domain Eukaryota; kingdom Metazoa; phylum Arthropoda; class Insecta; order Diptera; family Sciaridae; genus Bradysia; species Bradysia coprophila. The sequence continues at coordinate 2,455,662 of NW_023503616.1, forward strand.
ACTACAGTGCATGTGATTTGTCTAAACTGTCTCCTTTACCCTACGTAACTAAGAACAAATGCGAGGGAAAAAGAAGATACATGTATGAGTTGCATACACACGTAATCGTAAACTGTGTTCATTCACACAAACGTCATATCCCTTTGTTTGTGTTGAGGTATGAAAAAAAAGCCGATGAGGAATTTTCACATTCTCATGTAACTTATTCACTTCGAGACCGTCATATCTTTAATTTTACTTAAGAAATTAATTGAAGAAACGTGCTTTACGATAAACCGCGTATCGGATTTGTTTAATTGAACCGTTGAATGTCGAAAGATCGCTTAATCAATAATACAAATATCAAGCCTTACCTAGTCGCTTCGTTATTGTGAGTTTGTTCACTAATTCTATCAATCCACTTCGGAATAGCTCTCATTTTGAATGTTTTGTGGAAACAAATTTATTTATTTAGTTTATTTGAGCATTCCAAACAAATAATTCGAACAGTTAGTTTACAACATTTTAGATATTTAGGTCGCTTGTGACAGAAAACATCTTTTCGTACCAGCTTTTCTTCCACCGAAGTTGCTAAGCAACCAAAACACCTCACAACACCATTTTTCAACCCATTAATTTCTGCCGCCATATTGCTCTGTCGCATTCGTTCATCGCTACGTTCATTGTTGACAGCTAACCGGATATAATACATGTTATAATACGCCTCACAAAATCGAATCAGCAACAGCAAATGTGATAAAATTAATTAATTTTGAATGAACGCAGCCGGTATTAGGTCATTTAACGTTTGAAAATTAATTTATCTGAAAAAAACATAGGAAATCGCAAACTCGGATTGATAATTTAGTTTAATAATAATAATCAGTTCAGTCCGGTGACTGTGTTGCAGTCGTTCATTTTGGTTTTTTTTTTTTTGAGCCGATGAGCGACATTTCAATTTTCGGATCCGCCATGTTAAATTCAGTTCATTTTTGCTCCGATTGTATTTAGTTTTTGCAAACAATTTATGCGCGTTCGATCGCGCTACAATTTACAAAAATGAAAAAAATAGCTCAGCCAACTATTCGCAAGGTTAGTACAGTGATTATATTTAGAGAATTACTAAAGTGTTCGATAAATGGTGATGAATCTTTTTTTTTAAAAACGCGTTTGTGGTAGCCTAGTCAAACTGTAGATGGGGACGCCTTTTGACTGATGAATTTTCAATTCAATGGACTGAATGTTGTGTGTGATTTTTTTTTGTGGTTAAAAAGTTTTTTGTTGTTTTTGTTGAGAATTCGTTTGATTTTCGCAGAAAATGAACGTTTTTAATTATTGATTTTAGGTGTACGGCCAGACCAGTCCACAAGATACACAACAAATGAATACCGTACGTAAAATAAACAGCTTGCTTTCAAGCGGAGCCGTCAGCGTCACCGGTCCGACACAATCTCGCTTATTTAAGCAGAAAATTCAACAACCCGTTGCTGTTAAACAAGAATGCTACATTTGTGATGAACATTGTGGTGCTAATGGCATTCCGCTGACAGAAGCGCTGACAACAGTTACAAATACCAAAATTCCAAATAAAATTGGCCGTGTTGTTGGCGAAGATTTTATGGTTATCATCAGCGTCGATGACTTGGTGTGCAAACGATGTTTGGCATTGTTCAATCAGATGGACCGGTTGGAGAACGATTTGGAGCGTGTTAAAGGGAACATTTTAAATTTTATAAACAAGAAATACAAACTAAATGACAATGATAGTAAGACTACGTTGTCATCGCAACCGGCCACCAAATTGCAAAGAATTAATTCGAGTGGTCCACAAATAACGTACAGCCGAAAGACCAACGGTGATGATGATGAGGTGACATTAACTCGAAAGGTAGCCACAATGCCAACGCTACAGGCATTTCAAAAAGATTCTGGCGAATTTTACGATACGTCAAATGATAAGCAGACCATTCAGACCACAATGGGAACTCAGATTCGACAGCACACAACAATAACGCCGGTCCAAGCAAAGAAACCGCAATCGGTAACCACCAGGATGTACAAGTGTGTGTCATGCGATTTCAAAACGTGCGACTTGAAAGAGTTCACTCCTCATTACGATGTCTGCAAAGCTAAGAATTCCGGTCTCCGTTGTAAAGTGTGTAAAAAAGGATTTGCCAATTCGGCTATGTTGAAGGCGCATATGGACGAGAAGCATGCGAAAGAGTTTGTGTGCAGTATCTGTTGCATTAATTATGTTAATGAAATTTCGCTGAAGAAACACATGGAAACCAATCATCCTGATGTCAAAACGATTATTGAGACCGCTGCAGCGCCAGTAGGAATAAGTAAGTGGATTTTTATGGAATAATTTTTCTCGGGTTGACCCGATTCTCGTAGTTGTTTGTGTAGGTTTGCCCTGAAGGTTTATAAAGACTTTCCTACACTTAAAACATGACTGCCACGTATTGACGACATTTTGCTTCAACGTTCTAATCTAAGTCAAAACCTCAAAACCTTACGGTTCTCCTTTTTCGTTGTGGATTGTAATCACCACCACCATTCATTTCGCTGTTTTGTCTCAACATTTGTTTGACACAAAGTGTAAAATCCAACTACACTCTTTCTTCTCCCTCCTCAGTCTGATGACATTAAAGTAGTGTCGAAGGATTCCATTACGCCCAACACCCAACTAAATTCAACCAATTCGTTTCAGGTCAATTGTTCACCTGTACCCAATGCAGTTTCAAGACGAATGATAAGCAAGGCTTCGACGAGCATATTAAAAAGCACAACAAAGTGAAACCCTTCAAATGTCGCATCTGTGCCGCACGCTTCGAAACTAGAGAATTAGCTGCCGTTCATGCGAAAACTCATCAACCGGATTATTTTAAATGTGGCAAATGTTCTGTGTCATTCCCGCAACGTGAACTTTTAATGAAACATTTCGAAACACATAAGCAATCAGCCCAGATCCAAAGCGTTCAGCAAGTCCAACAAACTCAACAGCCGTCTCAACAGGACTTGACAACGCAAAAACTGTTACAGGACACCATTGACGAAGCGCTACGCGGCGACAACAGTGGTGAAATGGATCCCAAAATCGACTTCTTTTCATGTAATGCCTGCTCTCTTACCTTTATACAAGAGAACTACTACAATCAGCACATGGAAACACATAAACGAGAAGGAACGAAAAAATCTGTGCCGACAACCAATTCACAAAGTCTTATACGCCAGGAGGTTCGAAATACGAACGCCACAATATTACACACGCAAACGAATTCGATATCGGATGCTGACATCGAAAGCATGTTTGAGAAAATGCATTCGGACAAAGTGGAGAATGAAGGCAACAGCAACAGCAGCGAAATGGTCATAACGAGCCAACAGAATTCAGTCGGCGGAATTTCGTTCAGCATTACAATACCACAACAAGAGGATGGTTCACAACAAAATTCACAAGAGGTGCGTTACATCTGAATAGCACGTATGTGTTGGGTCCTACCTTGATAACACACATTTTTTTCATTCATTTTAGGGATCCAACGACGGTAAGAACGACGAGGAAGCCAATCGAATGGGTATTGATATGCCAAATCTTGATCACGCAGACGATCAAGAGCAAAACCTTGAGCAGCAAGAACAGCATTCTGGGCCGGTTAGTATGCCGAGCCTTGATGATGACGGTGACGATTCCAGCCATCCTTCGAACACTGAACAAATCCCAATGGATTTAGAAGAGATGCAAAATGCCGCCGAAAGTGGTCAAATCAAATTCATTATGAACGAGGATGGTCAAATATTACAATTAGATAATCACATCATCACAACTGACGCAGACGGAAACCAAATTCTTGTTCAAGGCACCGACAGCGAACAAATTCAACAACTGTTACAGAGCGTTGGCGTGCTACAAGGCGAAAGCGACGGGGAAACATATCAAATGATTCAAGGCGAAAATAACCAAATGATTCTAGTACAAGGTGAAGGCAATGAGGCTCAGTTAATTGATGCATCCATGTTGAGCGAGGATGGCCACTTAGTGATTCAACACGAAAATGATGGAGGATTACCCGAAGGAATGCACATCGTTAATGAGGACGGTGTTCAGGTACCTGTCTCTTTTGCAATCACTTCGCAACAACAGCACGAACAATTGGACGAGGATGGGGCTGTTGATCAGCAACAACAGATGGAAGAACATGAAGCTGATGAAGATCATAAAGAAAACTTTATGGAAACGAATGCAGAAGAAGAAGCCCATCAAGCAACTGAAGAAAATAGTACAACAACAACTGAAACTGCAATGAAAACGGAAGCTTCTTCACCAACACACCCCGTGTCGTCAACAACAGGAGAAGGATTTTTCAACATAGAAGATTTAATGCAGCAACCGGAGCAAAAGGTGAGTTAGACTTTCAGAATCGCTTTAGTTTTGCTCTCTATGAGCCTATGACTCTCCCTTATTAATCCTATGAGTTGGAACTCATTTTAGCTAGTACTAAGTCTTATTCCTTGCTTCATCATTCTCCGGATTAATTTTGCTTATTTATTTTCGGGATTGTTTCGGTAATGAATAATTAGATCGCGGAATGGGCGGGCGTCTCAATAATCGAAATTTACAAAAAGAAATTGCCCAATTGTCTTCTGCTGCTTGCCACGATTCGTAGTTTCTTAACAGATCTGAAAATGTTTTTCTCTTGCGAACGAAGTTGACCTTCGTGAAGGTCTCCTCGGCTTTCCGACGAATAATTTAGACAACTTTTAGTGAAGAGACTTCTAACATTCTGATAGGATCTATCACAAGTAGAAAGTGAATTATGGTGAATTTCTATCAAATTGGTTCTCTCATCATATTTCATGTTTTCGTTACTCACGGGTCATCGCGTTATCTGAGATGTGATCCACACTTCCGATAAATTCAGATCTAACCAGCCATTTACCAAAAACCAATTCTTACGGATCTGCGCTAGTTGCAAAGCGTTTAGTTATTTCTAATCTGAATGGCCGATGTAGTAGTGCCATTAGTCCGTATTTTACTTGCTATTTAAGAGGCATAGATGCCTAGCTAAAATTGTAGCCTACATTTGTGTGCCTCGTATCCCAATTTTGATGGTATGTTGTCATCACAAACCTTTTTTGAAAAATGTACGACGGCAACAACGGCCAAGAACCGCTGACCAGCCATTTACCAAAAACCAATTCTTACGGATCTGCGCTAGTTGCAAAGCGTTTAGTTATTTCTAATCTGAATGGCCGATGTAGTAGTGCCATTAGTCCATATTTTACTTGCTATTTAAGAGGCATCGATGCCTAGCTAAAATTGTAGCCTACATTTGTGTGCCTCGTATCCCAATTTTGATATAGTATGTTTTCATCACAAACCTTTTTTGAAAAATGTACGACGGCAACAACGGCCAAGATTGTGTTAGACTTAAATAAAAATTAGTTTTGTTTGTAGTCGTTTCACCAGCTCTGAAAAAAGTCAGCGGTTCAACGAAATTTTCAGCGTTTTCAGAGCTGGTCAAACTGATACAACCAAATCTATTTTCTTTTGAAACCTAACACATTCATGGTCGTTATTGCGGTCCTATATTTTTGAAAAAGGATTTTGGTGGAAAGGTATTATCAAAAGTAAACTAAAATCCAACATTTAAAAAAACGCCCAAATTTATGCTTTTCAGCAAAGCATCGATGCGTCTTAAGGGGTAATTAACATAATTTAATAGAACTTTGATTGCATCCGGATTGCGCACTATGAATTTAAAAATCCTGAACACTAATGTCATTCTACCTACACACTAAGTCGAAATTGTACCTAGGACTGAATAGTCTTCCACTCACTGATGCCATTTTTATATATTTTTTACAGTAAAAGATGAATGAAGGGACACAACCTACGCTAAATAGAGTTCTGCTTTAAACAACAACAACAATATGGAAAAACCGTCATTTCAAATGAGAGATCCTGCTCCGTTCAATTTTTAATTAAAAGTTTAATTTCGGAATTAATTTTAGTTTTTTTTTCTCTTTTTTTTCGGACGCAAATTGCATCCGGTTAAATTTTATTATTATTGTTTATTGTTAATGGAATTGTGCTAAGGAACAAAAAAGAAGCAACAATAAGTAGAAAAAGAACAGGGAAGATAAAAAATGGTATTTGATTTAATTGGAAATGATTAAATAAAAAGAAAAGTGTGACGATGAAATGAAAAATCATAAAAACGTTCTTTTTTCTCACTTATTGAATTGAATTTGACGACTTGTATTAAAAATGATAAAGAAAAGGGAAAATCGATGGATGGATGACATGATGAATATATATAAATAGAAATAAATTGGAAACTTTGGGGTTTCGAACGATTAAAAGGTTTAAAAAAGAAAAAAATTAATTAATCCCACACACATAAGAATACTATTCTTCGGAGAAAATCACTAAAGACAAAAATGTGTAACGTGAAAATATAAAATAAAAATAAAAAACGGAAAAAGTAAACAAAATGCATAACAAATACAGAGATGGACATGTTTCCGGAAACGGTTTGATTTGTTTAGCGCAGAAAAACAATTAGAATTATTAAATAATTGTGTAATTTAATTAAAAAAATTTTAAAATTTACAAAAAAAAGAAGAAGAAAGAAAATAAAATTTACAGAAAAAACCCTTAAATATGTTAATGATATATTTTATTCTTATAAAAACACAATAACTGTATTAGGCTACGCATTGAAGAAATAAATTGATTGAACATCTAAAAATGATCGTTCTTTCTTCTCTTTCATCTGTTATCGATAACGACGACAAAAATAATGACAAGCTCTGGGTAATATGGCCGTTTATATAGTAGAATGCATGTTACAAAAATTGAAGTACTAGATTTGAAATCAACAGATAAAACATACTTTGATCGATGGTAGTAATAGATCCGATAATTATACTGGTCGTATGATTGCCGCATGTAACAGGTTAATGCAACTCAGCACGACAGAGTAAAATAAACCAGGGAGGAGCGCTTGATTTGACTAAGGACCTGAATTATTCAGTAGTAGGGAGTAGCGTTTCCAGGTCTCCTACACCTCCTAAAATTCCTACAATTTCAAAAATTCTCCTAAAAAATCTCCTAAATCTTTTAAAGCTTCTAAAATGATACTTCGAAAATATAAATCAGGATCAAGATCAATCCATTGATGATTGGGATAAGTAAAATAACACAAAAATTACTTTTCTCAATACAGCAATTGTTTTTGGAAATTCTGTAAAATGTTAGTGTTGGTTGAGCTTTTTGGTAACTTTGGGTGAGACTACAATTTTTCTTGATAGATTCATTTCCCATCCTGTAAAATCGGCCACCCCTAAATACCTAGTCGAAGAGAATGCTACAACGTGCCTTTAACTTTGCTACATTCTAGAACGAAGAAGGCAATACTTGATGAATTTACAACGAAAGCTCCTAAAAATCTCCTAAAACGTAAGACTCAAAACCTCTACAACTCCTAAAATTGGACGATTTTTAAAGCGTGTGTGGCTTGCTTTGACAAAAGTATTTCGTTTTTTAAGGCCTGCGGGTCGGTTCGATGCAGAATGGTCCTCTGATCAAAAAAATAGGAAAAAAAAAATTAAGTTCGAAGCTCCCATGCGCACCTCTGAAAACCGCCGTTTTGGTCCAAAAGTCATAGTAAGATCAGTTCTGCCGACTGTGTGGAAAAAAATTGTTAAGTGTATATGATAATTACTCGTAGAGACCGTGGCTTAAATTTGGAATACTTTAAAATTAAAAAATATTTGAATCACCTATAAAAAATTACAAAAAGCACTCCCGACTTTTTCGTATTTTTTTTGGATTTAAAGCTTTCTAAAGTCTGTGACTGGAAAGCAATATAGCAGAATCTATGCAAAAACGGTTCCAAATTGTTCTTAGTATTGCTGGCGTTAATGCCAGAGTAATTATCATATACAATTACTTAACTAATTTTTTCTACACAGTCGGCAGAACTGATCTCACTATGGCTTTGTCACCGAAAAGTAGGTTTTTAGAGTTGCGCATGGGAGCTTCGAACTTTGATTTTTTTTTGTTATTTTCGCCTTAAAAAACCAAATACTTTTGTCAAAACGCTACACCCTATATCAGTAGCCTTATATTTTGAGAATAAAGTTAATTCAATTTTTGTCAGTGTTCATTTGAGTTCATTTCCAGTGTGTTAGGTCCCTTACTTACTTCATTTTCTAGATGAAGTTACGAATTTTCTAGTCTAAGATCCACTCAATTTTTCATAGTCGGCGAACTTTGACGACTCACGAAACATACTTTTTCGACAAACTTCTTTCGGTTTTTTTTTTATAAAGCTACAGTCAAAGGCAGTCAATTTTCAGCATAAATTTGCTTCAGCTGTTTTTCAGCTGATCCACACATACAATCAAAACTGGTTTTCCTTGTTCATACGGTTGAAGCTGCTACACGCACGCGCATGATAGTGGTAAAACCGTATAAAGACGTATAAACGGTTGTGATTGTTTGTATGGATCAGCTGAAAAACAGCTGAAGCCGAGGGGTGACGCACTTCCATTTAATCCATTTAATCCATTAAATCCATTTAATCCATTTAATCCATTTAATCCAAAAAAAATTTTTTAGTTTTACCGAAATAATTAGGCTACCCACCTGAAAAATTTGTAAAGTAATTGCGAAAAATAGATTTGCACGATCACCAGCTCGTTTAGGTACTCGTGAGGTAAAGGAAATTTTTTTTTTTGTTAAAAATGGTATTAAATTTATTTAATCCATTTAATCCATTTAATCCACTTTACACCAAAAACTCCTAAAAGTGGATTTTTTTCGCTTTTTAACATTGTAGTATGAGTTGTAGTACGTGGTTCGATCAAAATCAACAATTTTTAAGACTTTTACAGTATTTTGTAAAATGAAGTTTTTTTGTATTTAATCCATTTAATCCAATTTTTATTCCATTTAATCCATTAAATCCATTTAATCCATTTAATCCATTAAATCCATTTAATACCATTTAATCCATTTAATCCATTTAATCTAGAAGTGAGTTACCCCTCGGCTGAAGCTAATTTATGCTGAAAATTGACTGCCTTTGACTGTAACAAAAATCTCAAAGTAAGTTTTTGGTAAAGGTCAAAATATGTGCACAACCGAATACTCGAAAATTTAGCTTCTTTGCATTTACGCAAGTTGTAAATCAATTTGAAAAAAAAATTAAATCGATATTTGACATCTAGGGATGAAAACAAAATACGCCAGTCTCGGTCCCTTAACCATCGCACACCCCTAATGAAAAGTACTTTATTACGCGACTTTATCACGATAATTACACTCATCTAGATCCAAATAAAGTACTTTGCACTCGATGTCATAAATAACCATTGAATCGTTTGAATACACAAAATAAACCACAAGTAAAAAAGTTAGTCGACGGAAAACATTTTCTTTATCAGTTTCCTGTAGATTTGAGTGTTTCATTCGAAGAAGAAAAAATGTGGGCGTTGAGTTAAAACATTAGGGTGTAATGTGTTACACGTATTCAATATCACTTGTCCGTGTCATATATGATGGAGCACAATATAGCTCTTCATACAAAGCCATAGCACATTTGAACGGTTTGAATGTAAAATGATTATCTATAAACTAATCAACAAAATTTTCGGTACAGTCAAGGTCTTTAACGCCATAATACACAACAACACTTCGATTTTTTTTGACTCGTTACTTACACGATTTTAAGTTGAATAAAATACTGAAATTATAAAAAATTGTGGCCATACAGTGTCTACCATTCTAGGTCAATCTAAGAAATGTTAGTTTTAAAATTTCAGAGCATCCTTCAAGGAGCATTAATTTATCCTCGTCTTTGCTCTCGTGTATGAAAAACAATTTGAACCTCATTAAGATTAAAAAATCGAAATTCCGTACAGTGGCTGGTATGAGAATGTTAGTCACTGAAAGTCGAAAGTCATACGGAAAGTCTGGACAGCTTGATTTTTTTAAAAATATTTTCTTAAAGCATTAAATGCAGCGTGTTGATCGCTTTAGAGAAAGCACAATAAAAATGTAATCAAAATTGAACTCTTGTCCTATTCTGAAGGTTCGTAAAATAAACCTAAAATCTTTTAAACGTAAATCCATAATTCGTCGCATGTCGACTGTCCTGTGTTCAGGGTCAATATTTAGATTAACCTATCACATACGGCTATTCATCTGTTACCTGTATCGAAAGGCACCAACATTGTCTTCCTCAATGTTTGACTTTGGAAACACAGTAGATAATTACTTGGTGGAACAATCTTTAAAAAATCAAATGCAAGCGATTACGATATGTCACTTTATTAAGTATAAGATTGAATCAGAAAAAAAAAATTGTTTGCTTAACTTTGTAGCTTCGACCGTTAATATTTCTTAAAAATATAAGAGCGTAATACTAAAGTGTTACGAATAAAGTCATGGCGATCTAACTACAAATTTCTCTGAAACATATTGCCGAATAAAATCTTTCGTTTTGTTTTAAAATAAATCGAGATTTTTCATAATTTGGTTTTTGGCACGCTTGACGTGCATTTACTCTCATTAATACTTTTTTTCTCACGCTCAGATCCACATAACTGCGCCCGACTAACTAAACCACCTTAATTAAACTGTGGAACCGTACCCCAAGATCTGAGAAGACCAACACGATTCAATTTTTTACCAATCGTTTGAACGTGGAATCCGATCTTCTGTAGCGCATCATGGTTCAGTATTTTGCGACCGTCGAATATGAATGCCGGTTTCATCATTGAATCGTAGATTTTGTGGTAGTCTAAGGCCTGTAAATTCGAAACGGTGAGAATTTGGTCGGAATCTCTGTCCTGGTATGATATAATTTTACCTGGAACTCGTCCCATTCAGTACAAACGACAATAGCATGTGCCCGTTCAACAGCACTGTAAGGATTTGAATGCACTCGTACAGCTTCCCGGACTTTCTCCGGATTGTCAGTTACTGATGGACTCGTCAAATCATTGAAAATCTGTTCTGATTCAACTTTTGGATCGTAAATTTCCAACTTGGCACGCTCTTCGAGTAGAATTTTGCACACAGTAATTGCGGGCGTTTCACGCGTATCACCTGTGTTTTTCTTAAATGCAAATCCAAAAATGGCGATTCGTTTATCAGAAACGGTGTTAAATTGACATTCGATTATCTGTAATACGGACACATCGTTAGCTTCGAGATGATGTATCTCTAGTCACTGAAACTACCTTCTGAGTAAATCTGGTTTTCTGATACTCGTTCATATCAATGACTTGTTGCCAATAGGCTGCGACTTCGGGTAAATTAAGTCCTTCGCAAATGTACACTAAATTGAGAATGTCTTTCTGAAAGCAGCTGCCTCCAAAACCCACGGATGCTTGGAGAAATTTCGATCCAATGCGAGAGTCCAAGCCGACAGCCTTGGCTACCTCCGATACATCGGCTCCAGTCGCTTCACAAACGGCTGACAACGAATTAATACTCGATATTCTTTGTGCGAGAAATGCATTTGCGGCCTGAAATTTAACAAAAAGAAAGTTTAAGGGACGGGTACGTGCGGTATTACGATTCTATACACTTACCAATTTTGATAATTCCGAGCTCCATGTATTCGTTGACAAAATTCGTTCTTTTGGAATCCAGCGCTCATAGACCCAGGACAGCGTTTCGATTGCTCTGAAACCTTCGTCAGTTTGTTCACCTCCAATTAGCACTCGATCAGGATTGATCAAATCTGCAACGGCCGTACCTTCGGCTAAGAACTCCGGATTTGACAAAATGTCATACCTAACACCTGAAGCGTATTTTACTCATTAATTCAACTTTCAAGATTCTCAAAATCAATCTGGATGTGGTACCTGCTTTCTGATTGGCTCGTAAGATATGCATAATGCTTTCGGCAGCTCTTACAGGAACCGTACTTTTCTCGACAACAATTTTACTGCTCTGAGCTATTTCGGCAATCATTCGAGCAGCATCTTCCACATATTTCAGATCAGCTGCTCGACCGCGACTATTGCCGAAATCTTTCGTTGGCGTATTGACCGAAATGAATATTAGCTCGGCTTCTCTAATGGCAGTTTGAATGTCCGTGGAGAAAAATAAATTCTTGTTTCGTCGTTCCTTGACAATTTCGAATAGACCAGGCTGCAAAGCAATAAATTGACAGAATATATTTATAAAGACAATTAGAGCGTGATTAACGTTTTAATAATGACTAGTCTATAACGGTCATCATTAAATCTGTTATTTTTGATGGTTACGTTATAAAGTTTGCAACAACATTTCTTAGTTGATTGGTCCCTAAGTCTTGTAATAATAAGACAACGAGAACAGGAGTCAACGAATTGCAAGCACACCACTCATTCTTCAAGTGCGTTGTCGGAGTTTATTGGTTCTTCGTTTCGTAGTTGCCGTCACCGATTAAAAAAATCAGTTCATGGGAACACTGAATCACGAACGAATAATGTCAATAACATTAAAGTGTAAATCAAATATTATGTTCGAACATGAGCTGCTAAAGGTAAAATATCATTTTACTGTTTTCAACTTCACATAAAGTGTAGAATAGTATAACGATTTTGCCGATAACAGAACAATAGCACCTACCATGTGAACTCTGTGAATTGAAGAATCGACAGTTTTCTGCAATTTCGTTAGTAGCTCAAATGATTTAGTAAAAATTTCTTAGCAATTTTCTTTTGGCCTTATGGTGAAATCTGGCAAGCTCGATTGTGCCTTGTAGCGAAAATTCTTAAATTGGCGCCTTTTTTGATTAAATATTGTACCTCTTGTCCTTCAGTGCCCTACGCGTCTTTTGGTAGCCAGCCCGGCTCTGAGCCAATAGTGTGTTAAAAATATTGAAGTAAAAGATTCTGTATCAAATACTTAAGATATTTGATAAACAAGCTCGATATATAAAACTATAGAAATGTGAAGTGGGATCTTCGTTGTCGATGACGTAAATGGTGCGAGACGAAGTCGAGAACCAAGATCCCACTTTACAGTTCTAGCTATATAATAGTAAGAGTTTTACAATTATACGTGCTTTGCTTGCTGTTCGCAAAAGATTGAAAGATTGTGCATAGCAACCGCAAATACCTCACCTTATTTTACAGTCCTAATACACAATGACTAAAAATTTAATAGTCATTTTCCCACAATACTTTAGCTAAAATAGAATGTGTCGAGCATTCAATTCCATACCATCCTCTAAAATAGGTGTGCACTTTATAAAAATATTGAGCAACAAACTGATTTTTTAATTAAATGACTAGCTAATTATCGAAATAACTTCGTTGTCTGACAACCAATCTGGAAGACAATTTAACTTACAGTTATATAATTTACCGTCATTTCATTAGCGAAACATTTTACAGACTTTCGATTGTCTCTACAAATGAAATCGCAATCACAGATTGGTTCCATTTTAGGTAAATTATCATCTCAATGGTCTCCGAGTCACTATGAATCAATAATAAATTACGCGAAAATCCATTCCAAGGATGGTAATTAAAGTTTTACTCGGTACAAAAAAAAAATGGAAAAATCTTCATCTTGAAATCAGCAATTTATATTTTTGTTTCTATAATCACATAATACATGCAAGTATTTATACCGATCGAGCGTCATCATTTATTAAACAAAAAAGTATTATTGGTCAAACCGGTTTATAGAATTCTATCTCAACGCAAAGAAATTTCACGGAAGGAGGAATCTCAAAAATTTTAAAAATAAATCTTGCGTTCTTATACTTCCGGTCTTTTCAAAATATAATCAAGTTATTGAAACGTTGATAATGTTCTTATCAACTTGAAAGAAATATTTTTTTTCCTTATTTTGTGAATAGAATTATTCAATGAGGAACTTTAAACATTTTGGACTTGACCTGGCTACTCAATTTTCACATATTAATACCATCTCATGGCTATTGACTTACGGCGCACAATTTAATTAATTTTGTTTACACATCAAATCAACATCAAAGTCATCAAACAATTAACATTCAACATACAAACTGCAGTATAATCGACCTTTCAGATTGTATGATGCAAAAATGGAAGATGGGTAACTCGAGGTTAAGAGTTTCTGCGGAGGTCATTGAAATATATAAAGAGAAAAAAAAAAGACTAAGTGCACGCGTCGTCAAATTCTTCAGAAGCACAAGCATAATACCACAAAGTTGATAATTGAAATTCTTTGAATAAAACTTACCTCATAAATAGGTAATTTATCCGAATTCCATGCATCGATACGTTCAACACTTTTGTCCACCACAGTTATTCGAATGTTTGGGCACTTGTAAGCCATAACACTGCAGGTCGGACCACCAACGTATCCGGCACCGATGCAACATATCTTCGTAATTTTTAGTTCTTCAGACATGTTTCAGTAGAAACAACAACAACAACAAAAATTGAAGAGAAAAAAACCCCAGTGACGGAATTTATTTAGTGTAATTGATGAAACACGATTTCCAAGAAGGTGATGGGAGACGACTGTGTTATAGACGAATTGGTTTTAGTTTTTGAACTAGAATTTCACAAATGGAAAACATAGAATTTGCACTTTTATTCAGATTGTATTCAATTGTCCCTAAATTGATGTTGCCTTCACTAATGTTTGAATCGCGGCGACAGAAAATTAATTTGGAAAAAAATGCAACAAAATATAGACGAGTTAAGTACACGTATATCACTTTAGGGTTAACGATTATTTGCTATAAATGAGTTTGTTGAGTTAATTCACATTTTTTTGTTAAATTATAAAGAGTTGTTGATGCAGATGGTTTTGTGAATGAACATCTAGTCAACAACACTTGAATGAAACTGAATGAAACAAAATTGAGAATGAATGATTGTGGACGGGTGTTGTTCGGTGAGTTTTTTTTTTCTTCATGTCAGTCAAACAAAAGTCAATTCTAGTACAATTGCCGGTGTTGACTTGTCAAAACAAAGTATAGAACAAGTTGGGTCTGATAGATTCAACTGCACAGACAATATGCTTAAAGTGTTTATACCTCGATTGTCCGACAACACGGAAAGAATATTGAAATCAAACATTTTCGAACAGCTACGAAATGTGTATAAAACATCTCGTAATTTTGCAACGCAATCAAACTCTGGATCAACAGGACGGATATCGCCTCCGAAGGCTTACACTTTCCAACGAAACCAGAAAAATAGCAATGACAAAGTCACCCCTTATGGATGGATTATGTTGGTAAGAAGATGCAGAACATTAGCTAGGGAAATTGCACTATAGTCGAAGTGTGAATTGAAAACTGTCATGTCACAGAACATCTACAATTTCCAATTCATAAATGATAAATCGACTTAATGAATTCACGTAACATTTTCACTTTGAACATTGTCAGGCGATCCCTCTGACAACATTCGGACTGGGATGCTGGCAGGTCCAGCGAAAAAAGTGGAAGGAACAACTAATACAGCAACTACATGTTCAGACTAATAGTCCACCTGTCGATCTACCGGAAGAGTAGGTGATCATGAAATGGATGTTGCAAAATACCCAAATTCTTCAATTGGTCTTTGCTTTCAGTTTATCCGATTTAGATTCAATGGAGTACCGACCTGTTCGTGTCAGAGGAAAATTTCTTCACGATCGTGAGCTGGTTATGGGACCAAGGTCGTTAATAACACCGAACGATGAGCATAAAGGAGGTCTACTGACCCAACAAGACACGTCGATTGGCTATTTGGTTATTACTCCATTTCAACTAGAAGATTCAAAGTATACTAAGTCTTCCTTCTCACCGTGTTCACCATAAAATTATTTTAAAATCAATTTTCCAGCAAAATTGTTTTAATCAATCGTGGATGGGTACCGAAAAATTCAGTCAATGCAAACAGTAGACTTAAAGGTCAGTCCGAAGCAACGATGGAAATTGTTGGTGTTGTACGGAAACCGGAAAATCGTCCACAATTCACGCCGAAGCAATCCGGTGAGATATTCATGTACAGGTTGTGTTTCTCTAACCATAATTGTTGGCAGAAAGTTCAGTTTGAAATTTTATTGCAGAGATTTACCGTTGATGTGTAAAATTACTGGAGCTGATCCGGTGTTTTTAGATGCAAAGTCTACTGTAGAAGGTGGGCCCATTGGGGGTCAAACTAGAGTTACGTTACGGAATGAACACGTATCGTACATTGTAACTTGGTTCAGTTTATCAGCCTTAACGTCGCTTCTATGGTATCGACAAATATTTAAAAGAATCAATCGTTGAATTTATTGTATCTTACACATATTTATAGTAAATAATTGAAAGCTTTTCTGTTATTTCTATTATTTCATCAACATCGTCAGCAAATGACTAGGCGCATAATCTGCAGCCTTTACTGAGAGTCAACATACTTGACTTACCATTCGATTGTTTTGATGGTCAACTTAAAATAGGTTTTACAATGAATTTTCTTCCAAATCCCTAAATTATTTAACTTGCAGCAAGCCAAAGCACCTAGCAGAAAAAAATAAAGTATGCGAATATTTCCATACCTTTTTTTTCAAAATGTCATTGCAAAATTACCATTAAGGCCGCTAATGGTATTATTGGTATCAAAAAACTACTCTATTTGACGTGTAAAATCCTCGATTACCCTGCTAGGTGCTTTGAGCAAGCACATTAGCAGTATAATTTTCTAATCTAGTACTTCTGTTTATCGAAGTATTTTCAAGAGACCGATGCAAAATCTGTGATTTCATTTGTTTAAACACTAGACTTCCTATATAAGACATTAGCAGGAGATATTATTTAGTGTTGTCTCTCAATGGCGAACAGCAAGAATATGTAATCTTCAGTTCTTTGGCTCTGTGAAATCTTGAAATTTGGCACAAATTTCAGAGAAGGGTATTCTTCGTCGTCAGCTTCATTTTTCATGATTATATGACTAATTCCAGCAGCTATCTCATCGGAATTATTTTGTTGTTCTGTACAATTCCATTGAATTTTCTAAAATTCTGAAAAGAAACGTCGGTAGCTGCTGGAATTCAAGGCTGTAAACTTTGCGGAGGTCACGCAGATGCAAATACGCGGGGTGAAAAAATAATAAAATAGTGATTTGCATGAACTCTCCAAAGTTTACAGCCTTGGCTGGAATTAGCCAAGGTAGATATATGGGCGCCCATATATTTACCTTGGAATTTGCCATATACAAAAAACAAAAATCAATTCATTGGAAACAAGCAGCCAAAACGAAATATTATAACAATAACGTTGAATCACACAGTATTTCAAGTTTTTTTAAATTAGGGGCCACACTTCTAGTTGAACAGAAACGTGTGTTTCACACATTTTCATACAAGTTTCCACCAATTTTTGAGTGCAAAGGTGTGAAGGGGCTCTAAAATTCGACATTTTCATCGTGCGCACTTTATGAAAGACCCCTTATTTCATCTTTATCGCCAACGATTTCAAAAATAGAGATTGGTATCAAGGTACTGAAAGAACAGGCTAAGACAACTCTGAGTTGATCACGAGGGCGGTGACACACAAATTGCGTCAACGGCTAAGATGTTTATATGAAAAAGGCAACTTAACAAAAAAAATTCTAAGAAACATTTTCTTCAAGTTGATTTCACACACAATCTGAAAGAACAGGTTAAGACAACCACGAAGGCAGGTGACACCAAATTTTACAAACAGATAGTGTGAGAAATCAACTTGAAGAAAATATTTTTGTCGAAAATTCAGAATTTTGTTTTTGTTAAGTTCCATTTTACATATAAACTTCGCAGCCGTTGACGCAATTGTGTGTCACCGCCTTCGTGATCAACTCAGAGTTGTCTTAACCTGTTCTTTCAGAACCTTGGTACTGAGTGCGTTTATCAATTTCGTGGCTGCCTTATTAAGGCAGTGCCTTAACCTGTCCGTTCAGAACCTTAATATTGGTATTGACCAGTGTACAAGTGAACATACAATGTACAAGGAACGCAATAACCGTTATCCATAATTCTCACATAAACAATCTCAGTCTGTATAACTTGTTTGAATGGAACGCTAACTTCAAAATGTTTGACCAAGAATCTGAGTTTACAGAGCTGTGTTGGTGTTCCCGCCATATAAGCTTTCCCATTTAAATTATTTTACGACTCCTGATTTTGTGACATAAATAAAAAATGTGAACACACTGGGATGGCTGTCAAACATTAGATGTCAGTAAGAGTTGTTACTTGGATAGAGAATAACACAAGACAATTAATATAAATCGAATTAAGATTGATAAAAGTAAGCCAAGACAATAAAGTCGAATGAGTGTAAAAGTGATGAACGATTTACCAACGGAATTGCTCATAGCAATACTTCGTAAAGTTGACCAACAGGAATCGCTAAAAAATGCCGCATTAACATGTAAACTGTAAGAGCATACATTTCTGGCCTGTCTGTTTACGTAAACATTTAAAACAATTGCATTTCAGATGGAAGGAGCTTATCGAAAGTTCGTGTTCGTGGTCACTGTCGCTCGATCATCAAAATGAAGTAGGTTCAAATGAACCGTGGCTTGACTATATGCTCACTACGAAGCGAAAATTTCACAAAATTAAAATAGTCGGCCTGGTCGAGCTGGGCAAGAACCGAATCATTGACATATTCCGAAAGCATGGCACACATATCACCAAGCTGTTTGTGTTCGAAAGTTGTTTGGACAGATTTGATCTATTTGTTGAAGTACTAAAATGTATGCCGAATTTGGAGCATTTGATCTTATATGAAATTACCACGCCGTGTACTGTCGCAGATGTTCCCACAGAAGATAATTTACCCGAATTATTGAAATTGAAAACAGTGGAATTGGTTGAATCGGAGGGCAGTATCATCAAATGTTTGAATCGTTCGAAACTGACTGAACTTAAAGTACTCAACTATGCGTATAAAAATCAGCCGTTGTCACAAGAACCTGTACTGGACCTCTTCCGAGCACAACCTCAAATAAAAACGCTTGCCCTACGAAGTATTGATTACGGGGCAACGACTCTATTCCAAACTGATATAATGGATGGCACCGTGAAATTTCAGCTTAATAAATTGTCTCTACTTGACATCAAACTTCGCGAATCTCCAAACGACTACAACAATCTACTGAAGTTTTTGAAGCCTCAGGCAAAGACAATCAAATTCTTGGAACTTGGCACAACGTTTCCAGATTTGGTTTACGAATTCGTCTTTGCAAAGTTCAGAAATTTGAAAACATTGCGGCTGATGATGAATGAACTTCCAAAAGATATTGAATTCTATGAGCGACTTGAAGAGAATCCTAGCATCACCCAGCTAATATTTATGGATTCACCGCCACCGAACCATCTAAACGATAGTTGTCCTCCGTCGCTGAAAGAATTCATTCGACATGTGCCAAACGTAACCGACCTAACTTTACTCGAGGACACCTGCGACAGAGGAACACTTCAGTTCATAGCCAGCAACCTGAAAAATTTGACAAGATTGACTGTAGCCTATTTCAATGAAATAACATTCAACGATCTCCAATTTCCCAGCCTAAAGACACTGTGCATAGATAAGATAGAAGATGACGTCGATTGGGAAAAATTTTCAAAAAACAATGCCAACATTACGGAAATTCTCATACATTCTGGAACGTATGCTGGTTTCAGTGATTGGTTAGAAGAAAGTTGCTCTGACTTTATTGAAAAGATGACAAAGATCTTAAGACTGGAAAAACTTGTCATTGGAAGCCCATTTCGCACCAATGAACATTTCTACGAGCACATCCGAGAATTCGGAACTAATCTGAAATTAATCGATTTGCACAAAACGTGCGCCCTATCGATCGACATAATGCACGGGATACCTGGCTTACGTTTTCACGATGATGATTTTCCTGCACCATTCCATACTCCGGAATTCTGGAACGATGAAGATTATGATGGAAGACTTCCGGACATCGATAGAGGCGGAAACTGGGACGACGGTGAAAATTTTCTGGATCCGTTCGAAATGCATTTGATGGATATTGATGATTATGATTATGAATATGATCAACACGATGATTACGACGGGTACGATGATTTCGTTGATGAATTCGACGAAAGCGATTTTGATGAGTATTGAAGGATCAATTAATTGCGCACATTGCCTATGAATGATGTACAGAACTATAAACCGTTACAATAAAATTAAAAACTTTTTTCTAAAATAGAATGCGTCAGTGTACTCTGTTCATTTTGTCCTTGCTTCTTATCGGCAGCACCGACTTCAATAAGCTATGACCTACGAGTAATGGTGACCTTATAGCCAAATGAATGGTATTGAAGTAAAAGTTGCATCAGGCTTCAGGCACAGCTCGATACCTTGGGATAAAAAATGAGTTGAACAGAAACTTTCTTTAAGCAAGACTTCGGAGATTTTCTGTGAATTTAATTGTTTCAAAGCATGAGTGGTACTCGACAGTGTATCAAACAAATTTTGGCACTGTAAAAAAATGTGCAACAAATTCTTATACAAAATAGTTAGTATCTATTCTAGTCATAAGCAATGAAAGTAGAGAACAGGTATGGTCGATCGCCGAATTCTTCTTCAACGCACTCACATTTTATGTCAAAATAATATGAAAATGAGTGCGTTTAAGTACGAAAATCAAATTTTTATGTCCTCCGGGCGGACAATAGACCATACCTGTTTCACACTTTCATTGGTCATAAGAACCACCTTTGCTTAAAGTGCGTTGCTGAGACAGATATTTAGATATTCAAACCCTTTCTCGACAATATTAATTGTGAAAGAAATGTTGATTATCACGCACAGGACTCGATAGTGAGAATATCGCTGCATTGCATTATACAAATTCAAAATGGAATGGGTGGGGATGGGGAAAACAGTTAATTGAGTGTTCCTTTGTTCGAGTTTAAGGGTGCTGTCAAAATGAGGGAATTTGCTTTGGTGAAACGTTGCCCTCAAATCTCGCTCAATCACCACTCTCAGTTAACACTGTATAGCATTCGTGGTCACATACAAAATAGCAAAAAAATATATTGAATTGATGGAAATAAGATTTAATTGTTAGTATTATTGGTCAATGTACTGTTAGTATTCATATTTTGTATAAAAGTGCTATTAATGTACACGTCGCCAACTCTAATTATGACTGGTCTCACTACTGGTCTGACTGTTGTAAATATATGAAACAGCAAACCTTTCGATTGGGTTAAATCTGGTTCATTTTCTTTCAATGAGGTAGAGTCGACTTGGGCTGTTTTTTGAATGAATTTCCTAGAAGAACTCACATTCATTAGTCAAGAACAATAAATGCAAAATTCATAACTTACACAAAATTCGTAGTGTTGGATTCAAGTACAGTTGTGGATGCAAGTACCTGGGTTAGCTTATGGTCAGGTGAGACCACAGTTGTGTTCGCATCATTGCTCACACCAACGATTGTTGCAATCAAAGCACAAAGGATAAACTAGAATTATTTAATGTATTAAGATGCGATCAAATTGTCATTTTTGTGGCACTTTTAAATTGGTACAGTCAGACAAAAGATAAAAGATAGAAATTTATCAAGTGCAAAAGTGTACGGTCCACTTTCAATTCCACAGGGAAATTGTTTAAACTTCGTTGCGTTACGTTTCGTCTAAGCTTATATCGACCTAATAATTCCAGAAAATCGATAGTACATTGTGACATTTTGTCTCACTTACAATCGAAAACATTTTCCTAAAACACTACGTAGAGATATGTACTGCTCCCAAGACTTTTCACAATGTTATCGAGTTTCCAGTTCCTTAAAGTTATATTTTCACACATTCATTAGCCTGTCTTAATCTAACACCAGCAGTAAATTAATACTGAAAACGTCGCTCGTTGTTCGAACTTGAATTTAATTTCAATCAGTTCGATGAACTTTGATTATCAATTTTCGTAGCAACAACGCACTTCAAGCATGAGTGGTACTCTAAATAGGATACTGAAACTTGACAGTGTGTCATATAACTGTAAAACACTGCAGAAAAACAATTTCATACAAAATTGTACTCTACTCGGCAGCTGTCGACTATAATCACTTTTGCTTGAAGTGCGTTGGTAGCAAACATGTTTAGATTTATTTATGCAGCAATCGTCTGTTTTGTTACTTAGTAAAAACCTGTCTCATATTAGAGAAAGTGGCCGTTCTATTTCAAATTTACGATTCTCCATTTTGAATATTTTCAGAAATTTTTGTTTTTAAATTAATAATTATTTAATGAATGCGAATGCGAACGTGAACCATTTCAGATTAGATGTATAGTTCGGGTATTTACTGTTGTAGGTCATAATCGAAAAGAAAAATAGGTTTGCAGGGATTTTGTAGAAGTTTAAAATAATTACATTCCCTGCTTTTAAACGTCTGCTCTTAATCGTATTATCATCGTCATCTTTCAGTTCTAAGTAAATTTTCACAGATTTTCCAAGCAAACTTAATTTTTCACAAATCTGGTTACGAATTTAATTCCCTTTCTTATTCAATTTTAATGATTTGATGTAGCGATTTTAACAAATTCTTCTTAAAGTAATTTCTTTACAGTTTTTAACATTCAAAAGTATCGGCATATTATACATTTCTTATTTTGCTTACTTCTCTCATTTCTCCATATACTCGTTATGGAGAAATGAGAGAAGTTGGAGAAATAAGAAATGTATTATATGTCGATACTTTTCAATGCTAAAACTGTAAGAATTCCTCAAATTTATCAGTTTTGAGGTTTTGAGAGAGGACAGGAAAAACTAAGAATTTTGATGAAAAAATTACATTTTAAAAGTCAAGAAAACATCGCTTTTACATTGACTTGAAACATTTTATTTAAATTTTCGAATTTGAGAAGCTCTAGCAAGGCTGTAAACTTTGGAGAGGCCATTTTATTAGATACGGCGGAACACACCACGTCTGATGATTTTAAAAGTAGGTGAATTTTAATAATAAGGTGAATCTTAATAAGTGTCATGGTAATCGCGTGCTGCACTTAGAGGTTTTTTTTTGAAAAACAGCTTAACAAAATCGCGAACATATTTTCCGGTGGAGCTGCCTAGAAAGGTAAAGCCAGAAAGAACAGTTTTCGTCGCGTTTCGGATGCAGAGGAGCCGTTAAAAGTTCACCGAAATAGTCAACTTTTTACCAATTTTTATCAGGTGTCTCTTCATCACTCTCAATCATTCTCTCAATCATTCTTCATTCTCAATCATTTCCAGTTCGAGATCGGGCAATACTCTCTCTAGCATCCAAACTCTCTCAAAAAATCGCTTTAGGGGGGAAAATAAGTTTGAGAAACGCTGATTTTTAATATGGCTTCAAAACAACAACAACAACACCAGCGAACAAAGTAGCAGTGATTCATAAACGTATTTACCACCTTAATAATTGTAGTTTGGTTGCTAGGGAGGGTATTGGATCGGGACGATTCAGTTTGTAAACAAAGAACGTTGTGTTATTGGTGTTGATCGGGAATTCGTCCACTTTGCAAGAAACCAATAGCGCCTCAGCATGATCGTCGATTGCACCATGAGCACTCTCTTAGTATGGATAAATTTTAAATGTTTGTCCTGAAAGTATATGCCATTACGTTTTCAATTACACCCCACACGATCTTTTACGTTTCATGTACTTGGGACAATTTCCACAAGAAAAGTCCATTTTTTGATCACCTTCAACTAGCCAATCAATCAAGCGTCGAATGTTTTATCGATAATCGATAAATATCGACTGATAATCACATTTTCAGCCAATATTTATCGAATTATCAGTCGATATTTACCATATGTACCGATTGTCGTTCAATATTTACCGATTATCGGATCGCACATAGTTGTGATGAACTGAGATGAGCCGTTGTGTGGTGAAGTTAATCACGTCTGTGTTTTATATTAGAGCTAGAGAAGAAATCTATTTTACTTAAAAAAAATTCGAATCGAAGAATTAGGACAGTACGACAAATTATCCTGAAGTAGGACAATGCAGGAAAGTAGAGGAAAGTAGGCGTAATAGGACTACCTGCATCTCCCCATCCATTTATTTTCTAATTTCTTAAATTAAAAAGCCAACAGTTTAATAAAAACATATTTTTATTTTCATCATTGTAAACACAAAATAGAACAAAATTGTTTCTTTGAGCGCTGAAACAGATTTATTTAATTCAATTTATAATTAATAGGGATTTTCGGTAAGAAATGAATTGAAAGAACGAAAAAATTGTAATCTGAAATCAATTAACATTGCAATAAATTCAAATCCGAATTCAAATTCGAATTCAATTGATGAAAACTAAAATAATTCTTAAACAAAAAAAAAATCATCGTACAAAAAAAAATTCCCACTTTAAATCCTAAGAAAAATACTAACGACAACAAGTTGCTTACAGAAATTCCGACTGTTCTTGTTCTCCCATTAACATCGTTTTTTCTTAAAAAATAAATAATTTCATGCTTCCTTTAAACACAGTAAGTAAATGATAATGTTATTAATAATTATGTAAAAAAAAATTGTTAATCTAAATGTCCAATGCGAACGAATTTTTCACTGGTTCAAAAACGTTACTTCGATATTGGCTCGATCATTGAGAGATTCCAGTCGGAATAGTTTTTTTTTTCTTTTACCGACTTAGTCCTGTATTGACGATTTAGCGACCCGATAACTGGAAGATTTGGATAGGAGGAGAAAAAAATAATCATCAGGCGATGGTATAATTAATATACCGTTTCATATTGAATTAGCGATGCTATACAAAAGCTCATCTTTACACTTAGAATGGAATCTCTCATCACTTTTTTTTTGCGATTCTGGTTATTTCATGGACTTATAAATGCTTTCGAAAAATTAACAAAATAATGGAAGCAACTAAATGCGCTCGATGTGCGAAACACACCGTAAAGTTCTATAATTTGAAAGTGTATGTGCTTACTGTTAAATTGTTTTCAATATTTTTTTTTCTTCTTTTACTGAATAAGCTCTAAATTTGTCAATTTTGAGAAAAATTCAAAGTTTCAATCTCCTCTCGAAGTGAATTCGCTCCATTCATAAGAAATTCAAATACCATCCACAGATTGGTGTTTGTGTTAGCCCCATCAAAATCATTAGAAAATTACTCTATGAATGCATCGAATTCTCCGATAAAAATGACAATTTTAGCGGACTATTGAATATTTTAGGTTTATGCTCTTTCGTTTTATAATATTTTTTATTTTCTCCATCCCGTTTCAATTTTTATTTATCTAAGCAACAATGTACATACATAATATCGTCCCACAGTTTTGTATCTTTTACAAAACTCACACAAAAAAAACAGACGTTGATGGCAATATTTTGTTTCAAAACGTGGCTACAACACCGACTTCAAAGAAATTTTTAAAAAAAAATTGAACATTTTCGACTTGCAAAATTTCAAAAATTTCCAAAAAGTTTTTTCTTTGTTTGAAAAAATTAAACTTTTTCGCAAAATAAGAGCACATTTTTGATTGGTTGTTGGTAGTGTGACCATATTACGGGCGTTACGGTCAACTAGCAATCGGTTAATCCTTTAGAAACGGCAAGTGTGTCGTAACAAAATCAATAAATCTGTTATTTCGGTTACTTAGTGTTTGACACAAAATCTTTTACTTCGTCAGTTTCAACATTCTTTTTTAGACAATGAGAGATATGATATGTCGGGCTTAACTTGAAATAAATACTAATGCTTCTAATTAAGTTTCACTGTTAAATGTATGCACAAAAAGAAAAGAAATTTATTTTTTTAAATGAACAAATTTTGTTATTAAGAGTTGCTTATTGTTTATAAGATTTGTTTGTTTGTAATTAATTTTTAAAGGCATAATCGGCTCATTTGATTTTTTCCATTCATATTTACGCCCGCCGAAGCCATTATTCTGAATAAGATAATTTCCAATGAGTTAAAGTTATTAAAGATGAGTTCGGTCAGAAATACGGAAAAATATAAAATCATTGCAAATTGTTGATCATTTTAATATTCCTCCTCTTCTGGTGCCGTTTCTTCGGGTGGCGCAAATCCATCCTGTTCCGAAAAGGAAACAGAGAAAAATTTTTGTCAGTCAAAATTTTGTCACCAATACAAACGAAGAGTAATGTAACAAACCTCTGTTGCATACAAAATCTCGACAATTTTTTGAACTAAGGGATGGGGACCGGTCTCTTCAGCCTCCTGACAGCTATTACATTAAGAAAAAAAAGATCAGAAATTTTCGATGAACGGAAATCGTTGCATTGCAAAAATCACTTACAGAATCTCGATATCCCTTAATTTACTGAAATAGAAGTCACGCTCCTTTTCCAAGCCTTCCAAGTTCAATTTCATGTCCATAACTTGATTAGATAACTCGTCGATTTGATGGCTGTTAACGGCATTGTGAGCACCTCCATTACTTTCATGACCAGCAACTTTTGGCTTGCTTCCAAGGCCTCCAGCTGGTGCACGGGATACTGGTGCGACCGTTCTTGTTGGCACTACTTTAGAAACTGTTTTGTGTTCAATGAAAAAAGATTTGGTTTTGTAAGCAAAAGATACTACGTGTAAAGCCGACAAAAAAAATGTGAAAGTTTAATCGAATCAGGTCAGCGACAACAATGACAAAATAAGAAATGAGCTCGCGTAATATGTTTACCTATACTTAGTAAAATGCACGTTAAAAATAATGATTTTTCAGCCAAATCAATTGAAGTAATAGATCCGAGATTGGCTCATTGGATGTAATATTGAGGTTTATCTTTGGCAAAGTAATCTAAAGGGCCAGTCATCTTCTATCGACAAGGATGAAAAAACAAAAAGCGATTAGCTCTAGTTATTGATTTCTTATATAGCAAACAAACGAAGTAGAAGATTTTGCATCAAATAACGATACTTTAATCAATCGCAATACGCTTGCCGTTTCTAAAAGGTTAATCAGACCGGCTGTGGCATATTTTCGGTGATTTTTTAGGTTAATTAAATTAACTGAAAATGATGAATAGTCCACAAAGGATATGGCCTGAGTTGAGCGAATGTGACTAATTTCAAAATTTTCTTCTTCTTTCATTATCATACACTTATTCAAATTAAGTTCGCTTTTATTTAAAAAATTAAAGACGAAAGCACTATAAGTCCATCACCATCATATGAAACTGGTGGATCCGGATTTGTGTAGATGTTGAAGTGCTTAAATTTTATGATTTCAACCTTTTAGAAACAGCGTTATAATCATTACACGTACACGGGTTGATCCTGCTTCATTATATTATATCAGTCGATATGAAACGCCGGTTTCTGTCATATGATTAGCCGTTTGTTTCGATTAAACTATCAGATTTTGCATAAAATGCATAAGTAAATGCTAAGTCATTCAAAAATAGCATGCAATATTTAGTGCAAAGGCTAAGGAACGATAGCGTTGAGTTATATACGTAAATAAATTGAAAATTAATATTCTTGCATGCAACTAGCCTAATACAAATTGAAGATCTGTGCAAAATAAGGAAACAAATTTTGAAAATACGAATTTTGATTCAATTTTGCCGAGATTTGGTTAAAGACTAACATATGGCTCGATTGCCATCTTTTACGGAAAACACACGAAAATAAACCAAAAAAAAAAACTTAAAGAAAAGAAAATAAACAAAAACAAAATTACTTGGTTTCGCCTTGGGTGCGGTCGCTGTAGCAATGGCGGTTCGTTTTGGTGGTCCGGATGAATTCAGTTTGGATGTACTACCGACACCCAAACCCATTGGCAAATTTTCTCTCGCCGCAGACGCATCGTACTCTTTGCCATCGTAATTGGCATCGAAAAATTTCTTAAACCACTGCAAAAACTCAAAATTGTCTTGGAAGCGACCCTTGATTAATTTATCTATCGGAATAATCTGGAAGGAAGGGAAAAACATAAACTAAAATTAACAAAAAAGAAAACAATAAAACAAACACACGAAATCGCGATGTCTATCGACTCTGTTTGAATCAAATATGTATTCTCAATAGATGTGCAATAACCATAAAACAACGGAAATCATCAAAACCTAATAACGCAAAGGAAACCGAGTGGAAAGCGTCGAAGAAATAATCGAAATGGACACACACTACGAAATGAATTTTTTTTCCAACTAATCTACAACGACGACTTTTTAAGAGTCGACTAACTGCCTGAATTCTGATGTGGAAAACCTTGTGTTCGTGTTTCACGCGGTTGCTGTATTTGTCGCTTTTGATGTACGGCAACATGTTCAACAGCTCCAACACCCAATTCATTTTGTATTGCACCCAGACCCATTGGTATACCAAATCTTGCTTCGCTGGGATCATACTCCCGTCCGTCGTAATTGGCGTCAAAGAATTTCTTGAACCATTGCAGAAATTCAAAATTGTCTTGAAATCGGCCACGAATCAATTTATCAACTGGAATTATCTGGGCGTTTTGATAGAAATTAAAATTTGAGTCATCTTCATCTGTTATCAGCATCGACAACACTAAGAAATGAAAACCTCCAGCTAATGTTCTGTTATCAAGCAAAGTATATGCCGAAACAAACGAAGTAAAAGAATTTGTACAAGACGCTTCGCGATACTTTACGAAAGGTGAATGCGACACCGTGACTCATCATAAAATTAATCACAAAAAGTGTATTCGTTAACAAAGAACCAAAGACTACACATCAATTTTCTATTGATTTTTGTAGAAGAATAAAAAAAAAACAATTTTCTAAATGAAAGTGATTTGCAATTACGAGCAACAATAGACCCAGTGTTGAAACACGTAATTTATGATTAATGTGTTCGGGAAGCTAATTTGTTTTCTATCGATCGTACAACGTTTACTCAAACTCTTTTACGATGATGTTGTCTGTGTGAAATTAACACAAACCAATTCATAATTTATGGAACCTGACTCGGTGTCTGCATGGCGACTTTTTCAAAAAATGAAATTCAATTTTTACAGCCCCACAAAATTGTATTCCCCAATGATGAAAAGACTGTAGTTCCTCCCTCACTTCAGGGTAAAAATTCAAATAAAAAAAACAAATTTCAAACTCACTTTGTCGACGCTCATTTTCTTGAATGCAGCTTGCAGTATTTTGAAATTTTGAATGTATTCATGCTCTAAATTGGTGCGAAATTTGACCCGCTTCATTGGTACAGAGCCGGGAAAGAGCATATCCATGTACTGGCAGTATGCGGCTCCTAATTGTATTCAGTAAAAATTTTTGTGTTGATTACGTAAAATAATGGATACAAAGCGACAATTTCGAAGCGTCTTACCTGTACATAATTCTTCAATTTTATTAAACTGGGCACATAAACAGTCGTTGACCCATGAGAGCATATCATGTCTAGACAAATTGTCTGTTGTTACGTTCGTTGAATATACATTAACCGCCATCGATAAGCTAAAAGAAGAAGAATATGTTTTATGAAAATATTTTTATTGCTAAGATTTATGTGAGTATTGTGATTTAGATATAAGCCACCAGCCATTCCCGAATTTAATTACTTTTTAAAATGAAAAAAATTTCTAAGTGTTCAGAGTCTGAACTTCAGACAGTTTAATTGCTGACTTGGCTCAGTTTTTTGTTCCCTCATTTGTCTAATAATTAAATGAGTGAATGACGCGGATACATTCCTATTTAAATTGTATGAGTAAATGTTATTATAAATTGAATTAACTTCAAGTTAACTTACAAAAATAGCATTTACATCGTCTTACGTTAATTATACAAAAGCCCACGACATTATGTCTCGAAAACTACTATTCAAACATAGTCATACTCTAGTTGTAATCATTTTTGTATTGATCGAATAAAACAAACAAACGTACATGAAATATTAGACTGAACGTGACCTGTACCAACCATAATTATTGTACACACGCAGTATACGAGGATTGCTTTTATATTTTACTTTTCGTAATAATGAAAATTATGCAGCAGTATCGAAAATACAATTCAATTTGGTTAGAATCTATCAGAAAGCAAGCATATCAGAAATTTTATTGTCGGATCTATTACCTCATTTGTTCTAAGTATTTTCAATAGCAACCTATTTGTCTTCTACAGTCCACGACTTTGACATAAGCGACGCATTTTGTTTCAGCTGGTGCATTCACATAGACAAGGGTGTTTTATGTCTTAGAACTGGTCTAACACTACTTATACCACGGACTTGAGTGTAACTATCTCTTATAAACAAGTAAGACAGTTTTGTTTGAATAGTGAATCAGCTGAAAAACAGCTGAAACAAAATGCGTCACTTATTTCAAAGGCGTCGACTGTAGACTGTATGCCATTTTTTTGAATATATTTATTGTTTGCTATACTAAGCACGCATTAGGCTTAGTCTCAGATTTTGTCGTTTATTCTGTAACAGGTTAATTCTAAATGAACTTGTATCGGCGGATATGCATTTTTATGTCTAGGCTATTTGAATTAACATACTTGCACACTCATCGAAAAAAAAAATTATTCGTCGCTATATAATCTTATCAAAATGGAATGTTGAATCACTGTAAATTTTTCATTCAATAAAATATTACTGCTTCCCCTGAACAGAATCAAAAATTTCAACATTTTTAACAAAAATGTTTGTATGATGAGATAAGAATACCGAAATAAATGGGCGCCCAGTTCAGCTGTCATTTCATCTAATGAAAGGTAAACAAAACAAATCGACAGAAAATTTACATACATTCATGAATAGAATTGATGAAGATCACCGTTAATCTGCGGCGAAATGTGTGTATGATTGGTGTTCATGACTAATAAAACTTTACCGGTCAATGTTAGACGAATGAATATTGTTGAAGGAACAATGCAAATTTAGGCAAATAGCAGCCGTCGTAGATACAATAGTGTTAGTTGATTCAACATTAATAAAAAGTCGTGTCAAGAATTATTTATTTATTTAAACACCAACGGATTTGCACCTTACTGGCGTGGCATATTCAAAAAACATTAATTCCGTTAATCCCGTTAATTGAAGGCGATCTCTGAACACTCTTCATCAAATTTTCCGTCGATAACTTTTACTTCATGGTCGTCTGGTATCGACAGAGACGATAAAAGTAAGCGAGGAACTCTGTTCAATATGATGTGTCTTAAGATTGTTTGTGTTAAAAACAAACGATGAAACAGATTTGTCATTAATCGACATCAAATCGAATTAATTTGATTTAATAAACGGCAAGCGTATTGCAAGAAAATCATTAAATCTGTCACTTCATTTGTGTAAAGAATCTTCTACTGACAATTTTTTAATGGAAGTTTGAACCATATGCCGGATTAGCTGTCATGCGATTTATTTATATTACCGAGTACAATGTCGCTTTAGAAAATCGCAATTTTTCATTATTGGATTTTATTGGTCTTGAAAAAAAAAAATTGGAGATGCGGGGCATCGATCCCCGTACCTCTCACATGCTAAGCGAGCGCTCTACCATCTGAGCTACATCCCCACATTAAAATTTATCAGAATTTGACTAAGATCAAAAAACAAATTTTAAATAGACAACGGCATATGGTTTGCTACAATTATCATGGCGTAATTAGATTTGCTAATAGAAACGGGTCGTGTTTTTGTCGAATAAGCAATACTGAACATTGTATCAAAAAAGAATAAATAAAAAAATTTGGAGATGCGGGGCATCGATCCCCGTACCTCTCACATGCTAAGCGAGCGCTCTACCATCTGAGCTACATCCCCATATAAAGATTTATCCGAATTTGACTAAGATCAAAAAAACATTTTAAATAGGAAACTACATATGAATCGATACAAGAATGCGTATCACGCGTAATTTTCTAGAGATTTACTAATGGAAAGGTTACGGATTTTTGTCGTAACAAGTACAACTGAGTATTCTATCAAAAACAAAATAAAAAAAATTTGGAGATGCGGGGCATCGATCCCCGTACCTCTCACATGCTAAGCGAGCGCTCTACCATCTGAGCTACATCCCCATGTAAAGTGATCTGAATTCGTGTAAATCAGACCTACGCATACATTTACTTTCTAAAATTAATGCAGACATACCTGCGCATAAACACGACATTACTTTGCCTTTAAGTTGTCAGATAAATCAACTACAGTAAACTGTGTACGAACAGATGTATACGATTGTATCAGTATTGAATTGAATGTAAATATGAACTTCGATTATTTGTTTTCAGATAGTGTGTCGATCGATAAAGCCGGCAAACAATGTCAAGGGGATAATTTCATGTTCGTACAGTTTGCATCTATCATCGACAGCAACGAAAAAAATGGTAAAACAGATGAAGTAAAAGACTCGACAATCGTTTCGACAACAGTGCAGTAAAAGATCTCATTATTACACCACGGTATATTAATGCCTGTTCTATTTATAAGGTTAAAAAATTGAATTTCTGCATTGACTAATGAACCTCTTACCTCTAGTTTTAGCAAAACTGATTCAGAAAATTAGAGAATATCAGCAATTGCGCATCGCGAATGACTAGGTAGGTATCTGTTTTCTAAGCGCTACTAAAGACCAAAATTCATCACAAATTTGGTACATCAGAATTTTGAAAAGGCATTAAAAGTGTGTTATTGGAACGAATGATTCGATTGAGGTAAACATATACACATATGAGAGACGATTGAAGATGGAATGCGATAAAAGAGTAACAGAATCGAATAGAAAAATTTAATTTTTTTTATTATTATTTTTAGAAAGTGTTTTCCAATTCGATTGATTTTAATTGCCTTTCGAAGACATTTTTTGGAATTCGCTTTACACACCCAAAAAAAATTCCACATTTACGATGTCATTGTTTCAACCGAAACAGAATCACTCACTGTGGTAAATCGAGAAATAATAATCACGATTAAACCGAGGAAATGTGCACCAAAAAAAATGTCAAAACTAAGATGGAGTTCATTCTAGACATTCGGCACAATCAAGTACGATGAATCATGCACTTTTATAAGCCAAACATAACCTAACGGCATTTTATTAATGAAATTGTTCCACAAATTTTAAACTAAACAATGACGTAATCAATTCAAAATTCAGTTTTTTTACTGAAAGAAAACGTTTCGATTTATTAAAACAAAATTCTTCATGTGAATCTAATGACCCCATTGTAGTAAGAAAGATACGGTAACGTCTGCTTTTGCATTCAATTTCAATATTCACATATCCTCGAGGAGGTCAAAATGCCGAAAAACCAACATATGTTGATTTATGAACGTTTTTAACAATTTTGTCACAATTTCCACCACATACACATCAAGAAAATGTTCATCTTACCGCTTTTATTGTTTTGTATCAAATTCTAACGAATAATTGCGCACAAATGACTGGAATAATTGCTGGAATTTCACAAAAACACAAATTTTTACGGATTCACGAAAAAGCTGAAGACGTAATTATAGAACAAGAACTACGAGAACGGCGACTGAATTTCGCTGTCCAAATGCCATTTCAGTTTGAAAAATCGACATCTCATAAAAACGACAATGTAAATCGATCTTGCGTGCAATGACATCTGTCATCCAATGAGCGAAAGCTTTTGCCCGCGATTTTCGTATTTGGTTTGTCATCTGTTATCGATAATGGCGATAAAATAAACAGTGGGATCTCACGAGTGTTTTATTGTACAGTAAAGTGAAAGATTTTGTATAAAGCAATAGAACAAAAGAAGTAACAGACTTATTGATTGTGGGAATACAGAAAAAAAACTCATTAAAGTGCTTAAAATATCGTTTTCACTGTACGTATTTCAGAAGTCCAGAATGCCAGCTACTCTTTGTTATCTGTATTTAACACTATGTTTCAGTGCAACAGTTACACTAAGCGAAGTAATAGATTTTGCATCAAACCAACGCACTTCAACAACAATTTTATACAAAATATTACTCTATTTGGCAGTTGTCGACTATGATCACTTTTGTGTGAAGTGCGTTGATCTAGTGTTTAGCAACAAACAAAAGAAAAAAACAGTTTCAATGAATTGCACAACATTTACTTAGTCGATTGGCTAAATTTTTCAACTTTTCTCACAAATTGTACAAAGTCATTGTACAACACTTCCGGAGCTTCTAATGCAATAAAATGGCCTCCTTTTTCATAATAAGTGCTATGGATAAGATTGGGATACTTATCTTTCAATTGCCAATCGAATTGATGGACAATATCATTCTTAAATCTGGCACAACCGACTGGTACATCCGTTGGCACTCTTTCCAAATTATATGCTAGCTGTTGTTGCGTAAATGATTCCGCATAAAGTCTCATCGACGTGGTAATGGAATTGGTGAGGTAGTAAATCATAATATTATCAATGTACGCGTCATACAGATCCTTCCGATTGTCAAGCCCACCATGAGGTAATGATTTGTTGTGCGGATATGTCCATGTTGCAAATTTTTCGAGGATATACGCTGCCATTCCGATTGGGTTATTTGTCAATGCAATTCCTTGTTCCAGAAAAAAATGGGCAAATGAAAAAGAGAATTAAATTTTGTCCGCAGAATATGAAATGCGCACCTATAGTGTCTGGCTTCGTCGACTGTAAATGAAAGTAGCCAGTTTCCACTACAAGATTTTCCAGTTTTTCTGTCAATGGAAAGAAGAAATCCTCGTGCTCTTTTTCAACAAAATATGGTGGATAGAAGCTAGCAATGACGCCTTTGATCGTAGCGAGTGGAGTGTTTACCACGCACATGTTGCTATGATAACCGATTACGTTTTCTGGAAACAATTGCGCAATTGTACTGCCAAGAATGGATCCCCTTTTAGCAATGAAACAGAAAACGTTTTTCATTTTTTGATCAGATAATTAGGATAACCCTTCACAGACGGCAAGCATGTCATTGGTTTAAAATTATCCTATCTATTATTTCTTTTGATCAGAGTAAATCTTGTACTTCAATACATAACTCAGAAAGAAACTCAGAGTATTCCCAGGTGTATGCTTCTTCATTGCCAAATGCATCGACTCTAGATCAGATTCAATGGCGTTAACAACGCACTTCAAGCAAAAGTGATCATAGTCTACAGCTGTCAAATAGAGTGTTTTGCAGTTGTGTTACACCCTGTCAAGCAAAAACCTTAAATCAATTATAGGTCAGCCTCTTTCGAGATATCAGTGTCGAAATATTTGGCATGACTGACAATCATATTGGGCTACTGCGAAATTCTCTGCGATAATCGCTACCGTTTAGTATTGTTGTACAAAAGAAACAAAGAGTGATTTCGTTAGCCTCCGAATATTTTCTATGTTCATACAACGAGCAGGGCTATGTTGTTAACAATCAACTAAAAACTACATAGTGTTCCACACAGAAATATATTGGGATGATAATAAACGGATTATTTAAAAAAAAACTGCAGATTGTACAACGTCAACAGTTTTAACATGTATAGTTGTCGTTATTGCCGATTATAGGCGAAATGTAGCCGTCTGCGATAGGTTAATTGATTTCTTATATTTGACTTACCAGTCGCCTCCCTGAATATAAAATCGTTTATAGCCAAGACGAAGCATAAGGTTTCTTAAAACCACTGCCTAGACAGAAAAGATTTTAGTTTGAAAACATCCATTAGTGCAACAATAAATACCATTTCAGCTACTCCAAATCCTAAAGTAAATTTTGTTTTTCATTTTTGTTTACAAAAAAAAGATTTATCAACGGATCATACCAGTTTTCGAAGAACCTTGTGACCAGGCGAAACCGGGAAGACTAAAAAAATAATTCGATTTTAATGGAATTAGAAAATGTTGAAAAAGGAAGTAGTCTTCGTACCTCGGGGCAATCACTTCAAAAATGGGAGACGTGGCATCAGTGGTTTCCTCAGGTGCAGCTAACATGGGAATAATATCGTAAAACTCCCTTACCGATCCTATTGATTAGATTAGAGTTATTTGGTAATAATAAGGTAATACTGTTTACCTGGCCATCCATGAAGTAGTAGCAAAGGTTTTGGAACTCTTCCCTTAACGCGATCAAGTTCTACTTTGGTGTGAATGTAATGAATGGCTAACCTTAAGAAAAAATCTTGTCTGTTCAATGAATCATAATGAAATTCGAAATAAATTTTACCCTTGAATTACAGTCAAATAATGCGGCAATAAATTCAATGTGTGTTCTCGGTCCCATTTCCATCTTGGCAAATAATCATCTCGCCAGTACTTAATGAATGATTTTAGTTTGTTCGAGTTAATGCCATACTCAAAACCAACACCTTCCAATGATTCGGTTATCAAATCGAAATCTTTTAAATGTTGCTTCAAACGATTAACTGGCTTGTCGAAGTAAATGATTTTTTGGAGGTGAATTTCATCGCTTTCTTTATAGTCGCTTCCGTTTCCTGACCCCCAATATGCGGTTAAATTTAATGTTGGAGGATCAACGGGAGCACATAAATTGTTGTATTGATAAATGAGGATCGCTCCTATCAGGAAAACACTCAACAGGAACATTTGTAGGCAACCCATGGCGAGCTATAAAAAAGTAGAAAAATTGAATGCACTCTTCGAAAAGCCAAGTTTTGGCTTATTTCGTTGAGAAAGTAAAAATGTTGAGAAATGTTTTCCCATTTTTTTTTTTAGAAAAGCTTAGCAAAAGCTTTGATGTCTGAGCTTTGTTTATTTTACGAATGTTGCGAAAGTAACAAGTGTAATAGTGATAGTGATAGTAATAGTGTAAAAGCAGATACACAAGTCTATTTTATGATTAAAAATCTTCGGGTTTCATATACACTATTAAGAGTGATATCGCCAAAACTTGAACCAATTTGAAAACAATGGTTCGGCGATCCAGGATAAGAAATAGGAATCTTTTACTTTTTCGGTTAGTTTCCCATTTTCGGGGTGAACACGTGAAAAGTGATAGCATGTCAAGGGGTGGTGAAAACAGTTTTTTTGTGATAGCTCAAGATAGACATGTTTCTAAGTTGAACATTTGTAGGAATATAGGCCTTTGACAGACCTTCATAAAGAGTATAATCATCGGTATGGGCTTCGACTAATTTTATGGCTTGCAACAGAATTTATCTGAGGTTTATTATATATGGAACGAAAGAGGGTAAGTCCAGCTACAAAACCCGATAGTCAGTTCCGCGGATAAATTCTGTTGCAAGCCAGTAGGACTGTCCAAACATTGACCATATTTTGAGTCATAAGTCCAGAACGGCTGGCGGCCCATACCGATGATTATACTCTTTATGAAGGTCTGTCAAAGGCCTATATTCGTACAAATTTTCAACTTTTAGAAACATGTCTATCTTGAGCTATCACAAAAAAGCTGTTTTCACCACCCCTTGACATGCTATCACTTTTCACATGTTCACCCAGAAAATGGGAAACTAACAGAAAAACTAAAAGATACCTCTTTCTTAGAATTGAAAGACGATTCAAACGAGCTATGGCTTGTCTGGATAGCCGAACCATTGTATTTATTTTCACCAAAATTGGTTCAAGTTTTGGCGATATCACTCTTAATGAATATCGATGCAACATCCAATGTATTCTGGTTTATTGCCTGCGAAAGGCGAAAGTTGCATATCACAAGGAGATTCCCGGCAAATGAACCGAAAATATTCTTTATTTAATGGATCACTTTCGAAGGGGACAAACTGATATGTAATGGTAACTTTCGCGTGGGGCAGTCATTGAACTTATTTAATGAGTACAAACGGGAGGATTAATGCGGGCTGCTCTGCCTTTGATTGTTGCAAAATTCAAACTTGGACACTATACGTCATGATCGGTATTATACGAGGGGGAAACTATACGAGCAAACTATGTCCCAGCTGTTGGAGTACTATTTCGTTCTATTGGTTCTATCGGTAGTCCACTCTTCGGTACTATATGCACTTATGTCCTCACATTTCCCAGATTCTTCAATTAAAGTAAACATGTGGCGGTTTGTTGCTATTTACGAATATTGTCTTTGTATGGCTAAAGGAGATTTATGACACCAAAATAACACGTGTAAAAAAACTCTATTTCAAGACTCTCTGATCTGTTCAACACCAAATAGTTGGAAGATGGTAAGATTTCTGATATTTTCTATTAAATACACCACTTTTACCAAGACTTACTTCGAATTGTTATGCGCTTCCAAATTCGATCACCCAAATTTTTCTAATAAAACCTAGATACTCGAAGCGTTGAAATAATTTCAAGAAACCAACGAGTACTTTATGTCTTACGTGTGCACAGATAAAATGAAAAGAAAACCGACTGATGTTTGGTAATCGAACAGCCGGTTTGATATTCGACTAATTTGTTATCTTAAATGTTTACTAACATACACCATGATGCGGCTGGACGGACAGTATAAGGTAGAATCGGTTGACGAAATCCAATCGACGACAACCTAATAGTCAGGCGGTTATCTGTTATCGATAACGGCGTTGAAATTAAACAGTGAAGGGTCCTTCAAGTGAGCAAAATGTATATTATAGTTAAGTTGTTAAGTGAGAGATTTTTTTATGAAACAATATCCGATATTTTATAGTAAAAGAACAGCTCGTTATATAGATTAACCTGTTACAGACGGCAAGCATATGACCTATTGTAATAGGGTCTATTACTACCATCCATCAAATTGTTTTTAATCAGTTGATTTCAAATCTTGTACTTCAATTTTTTTAACATGTATTTTGCTATATACAGGGCGATTCATTTGTTTTGTGACAATTTTTTAGTTGAGCACCCTGTGTGCTTAAAACGATTATAGTAGTCTGTGAAAAAGTACGTATCCAATCGTTATTATGATGTGTAGGCATGCTACACTCATAGCTGCATAATGACAACTCAGAAAATCTGTTGGTATTTGTATGGTCGAGAACTGTAATTTTCATTATCAATAGAAAGTTGATAAGAATTTATCATTTCTGCAACGTCAACAACAAACATCACATACATGCTAAACATTCACACCTTCAGTACTTGCATAAATTCATCGACAAACCACCAAAAAGTCTCTGTAAAAATGCACACAATTTTTCATACAAAAAATAATTTTTCATCTTTTTTGTACTTCGCTAAAGAGTACCATCAATAAATGGTACTCGTATCAAAATAAATCATATCAAAATAGATACATTGAGCTGAGTTGATTGTTCTGGTCATCCCGCAGAGATGTAGAATGTTTCTGCGGGATGGCTTTAAAGTATTATTTTTAAATTGATGTATGTCGTATTGATATACATCGAAAACTTTGTTGAATTATAGCCTAGGTGAAGCAGAAAAAATGTTTGTTTTGAATAAATCCTTTTAGGAAAAGCAGTTTGATGAAACAAGTATTTTTTCTGAATTTAATGTAAGTG
The DNA here is from genome assembly GCF_014529535.1 of Bradysia coprophila. Lineage (NCBI taxonomy): Eukaryota > Metazoa > Arthropoda > Insecta > Diptera > Sciaridae > Bradysia > Bradysia coprophila. The sequence continues at coordinate 2,494,949 of NW_023503616.1, forward strand.
TCATTCGACTGGAGCACTACGATGAAACAAACATTTTGTTTCTTTTGTTATCAGAGGTGATTGCATCTGTTGATAAATTATTGTGAAAGAATTTTAGATGAAACTGGTAATGGTTGCATACATTGGCCAAAATTTGGTGTGCATAATTAGGTTTGCAATTATTATTTGATTTAAATTAATTGAATCTATACGTATTTATGGCTTTGCCGAACCTCTATCAACCGGTGATTTTTTAAATGAATCAATCGAATAGGCATCTCTACACAAAAAAATCTCAGATCCAGCAAAACCGCAGACTGTATTTTCTGAATAAATAAAGGAACTGAGTCTTATCAAAATGTATACGCAAGAAGAAAGAAACGAATTAGTTTGGCTGGTTATAGACGAGAAATTGAGTTTGAGAAAGGCAGCCGAAAGGTTTCATCAATCGCACCCCCATCGGCCTATTCCGAGTGCCAACACAATTGCTGAAATTTTGAAGAAAATTAGATCCACCGGTTCTGTTGTCGATCGACCCAAATCAGGAAGACCACGATCAGCTACAAATGAAAACAATGAAATTATGGTTCTGGGATCTGTTGCGCTAAAAAGCCAGCAGAGCTTAAAAGAAATTTCTTACGAAACCGGAATCAGTATGACATCGGTTGGTCGTATCTTACGACGGTATAAATTCCATCCTTATGGAGTAACTTTGGTTCAGGAGCTCAGCGAAAACGATTTCAAACTACGAATGGATTTTTGCGAAAATATGGAGTTGCTAATAAGAAACGATGATTTCGTCAAGAACATTTGCTTTTCCGACGAATCTACCTTTTTTCTAAACGGTTATGTCAACCGCCATAACATGAGGTATTGGTGTCGGCGAAATCCATTCGAGTATCGTGTAGAGCACACTCAAACACCGTTGAAATCAATGGCATGGGCAGGAATTTTGGGTCGTAGAATTATCGGTCCATTTTTTATTGACGGTAATTTAAACGGTCAAAAATATTTGGATTTGTTGCAAAATGATGTTGTGCCAGCTATTAGAGATGCCGCTGCCGATCAGAACATCGACTTCAATGATGTGGTCTTCCAGCAAGACGGAGCTCCCGCCCATTTCGCTGTAATTGTTAGAAATTATCTGGATCAAACATTTCCGAATAGATGGATTGGCAGATCTGGACCGATACTTTGGCCGCCTAGGTCACCCGATATGACCCCATTAGACTTTTTCTTATGGGGTTATTTGAAAGACCGCGTCTTTCGAACAAAACCGGCCAACCTACAAGAAATGCAACATCGAATTATCGAAAACTGTCAGATCCCAGATGATAATATGTTTGATCGGGTAATGGAGTCATTTAAAACAAGATTGTTCGTTTGTATGGAGCAAGAAGGCAAGCAGTTCGAACATTTACTATAAGGTTCATTCCCACATGTTGAGCCTGTTCTGTTTGTAATAAATTTTAAATTTCTTTCGATCAAGTCTATGTTTCGCAATGATACCTCAATTTGGCTGAAATTTGGTTCAAATTTGGCTGAAACTTGGTTCAAATGACACTTTAATTTGACTAAAATTTAACTGAAATTTGGTTCAAATTTAACTCAAATTTGGTTTAAATTTAGCTGAAACTTGGTTTAAATGACACTTTAATTTGACTAAAATTTAACTGAAATTTGGCTCCAATTTAACTCAAATTTGACTCAAATTAAACTCAAATCTGGTTCAAATTTAGCTGAAACTTGGTTTAAATGACACTTTAATTTGACTAAAATTTAACTGAAATTTGGCTCAAATTTAACTGAAATTTGGTTCAAATTTAGCTGAAATTTGGCTCAAATTTAACTGAAATTTGGCTCAAATTTAACTGAAATTTGGTTCAAATTTAACTGAAATTTGGCTCAAATTTAGCTGAAATTTGGCTCAAATTTAACTGAAATTTGGTTCAAATTTAGCTGAAACTTGGTTCAAATTTAGCTGAAATTTGGCTCAAATTTAACTGAAATTTGGTTCAAATTTAACTGAAATTTGGCTCAAATTTAGCTGAAATTTGGCTCAAATTTAACTGAAATTTGGTTCAAATTTAGCTGAAATTTGGCTCAAATTTAACTGAAATTTGGTTCAAATTTAACTGAAATTTGGCTCAAATTTAGCTGAAATTTGGCTCAAATTTAACTCAAATTTGACTCAAATTAAACTCAAATTTGGTTCAAATTTAGCTGAAACTTGGTTTAAATTACACTTTAATTTGACTAAAATTTAACTGAAATTTGACTAAAATTTAACTCAAATTTGGTTCAAACTTAACTGAAATTTGTTTCAAATTTATCTGAAATTTGGTTCAAATTTAGCTGAAATTTGGCTCAAATTTAACTGAAATTTGGTTCAAATTTAATTGAAATTTGGTTCAAATTTAACTGAAATTTGGCTCAAATTTAGCTGAAATTTGGCTCAAACTTAACTGAAATTTGGCTCAAACTTAACTGAAATTTGGTTCAAATTTAACTGAAATTTGGTTCAAATTTAACTGAAATTTGGTTCAAATTTAACTGAAATTTGGTTTAAATTTAGCTGAAACTTGGCTCAAATTTAACTGAAATTTGGCTCAAATTTAACTCAAATTTAACTAAAATTTGGTTCAAATTTAGCTGAAATTTGGCTCAAACTTAACTGAAATTTGGTTCAAACTTAACTGAAATTTGGTTCAAATTTAACTAAAATTTGGTTCAAATTTGACTGAAATTTGGTTCAAATTTAGCTGAAATTTGGTTCAAATTTAGTTGAAACTTGGCTCAAATGTCACTTAAATTTGGCTCAAACTTAACTCAAATTTGATTCGAATTTGACTGAAATTTGGTTCAAATTTAGCTGAAATTTGGTTCAAATTTAGTTGAAACTTGGCTCAAATGTCACTTAAATTTGGCTCAAACTTAACTCAAATTTGATTCGAATTTAGCTGAAACTTGGTTCAAATGTCACTTAAATTTCGCTAAAATTTTACTGAAATTTAGTTCAAATCTAGCTGAAATTTTGTTAACTGAAACTTGGTTCAAATGTCACTTTAGAAGGTTATCTCAATTCACTCATACTTTCTTAAGGATCGTACAAGTGTTTCAGCCAAATTTAAGTAAAATTTGAACTAAGCTTTAGCTAAATTTCAGTTAAATTTGAGCCAAATTTCAGTTCCAATTCAGCCAAATGTCTCTTCAAATTTGAGCTAAATTGTCCTACAAGGGTTTTAAAATTTAACTAATCTAAGTGAAAATCGGTTAAATAGCTCTTAAATTATAGCCACATTTCAATAATAAACTTTTCCAGTGAAAATTGAGCCAATTATGTCTTGCCAAATGTGAACGTGAAAACCCACATTGAAAACAGTGCAGCTGGAATCACTGTATTACACAAGGACTGTCGTACGATTCCATTGATGAATTGGTCGCTTTTTAAAAATCTTGTCTGAATTTCAGGCTCCATCTGAAATCTTTTGAACCAATTTGCAGATTTGATTATTCTAAATTTATCGTAGAGCCGGATTGATGTTATCGACGGATTTCTTGTTTGGTTAGGTAAAGCAAATTCAATCTGTTGTTTACATTCGGCAGTGCCATTACGCTCCGGTCCACCACAAAATGATAATTCAGTTATTAAAACATTGTCAATCATAAAAATTAATTTGATTTGATACCTACATTTAACGTTAAATGGGTTGTAAGCACAATTATTTTTGTTGTACATCAAACAACACAAAAAAAAAACTAATGACAGACATGACGGACGCAGTTACACTGTTACTACAGCAGTTACAAGGTACACTGAACTAGGTGGCTGCGTACAGTACGCGACAAAACACCGGGTTCACATTAAATTTTTATGAAAATTTTGTCACAAGACATTTGAAAGCCCCTGTATAAAGGACCATAATTACTCAGAGCTTGTCATTACTTTTGTCGTCGTTATCGATCAGATGAATGTTACATTGCGACAGGTTAAAGTAGGCACAGGTTCAATTCTTACAATAAAAGTTAAAACAGCTTATCAAGATGAGTCAAAGCACATTAAACGTGATAAAGAACCTGAATAACTCATTCCATAACAAATACTTGACTCTTTGCAAACGAAAGAACGTTTTGCCGAATCACGAAATTATAAAAAATAAATTAAAATTGGAAGTCGTTGCTGAGCGAATGAAAATTTATGAATGGCAGATCGTAACCAAGGCATTGGAACAAGATAATTCATTGCAAAGCATAGAAATTGTATCAAGGAGACCCGTTCAGTGTGGTTGGAGGATTTGCATGGTTTTCCTTAGTGTTCGTTTTTATCTAACTTATTTTTAGTGCGAGAACAAATTCATACTGAGAAGAGATGTCGTGATATTGCTGCTAAGGGTGACCCATTGATTTCCACTAAATATTTATTCTGTCCTTTGGTCCGATCTATATCCAATTGCGTGAAAGACAGTACGGAAATACAAAGTCTTGCATTAGAAGGACTTCCATTGACTGTGGAGTACATTCAATCAATCGCAAATGTAAGTTGACTTTCTACGTAGTTGCGCTTGCCGGATATACAACGGGCTACTGTATTTTAGGCAATTCTACAAAACAATTCTTTAAAAATGCTAAGTTTTGCGCGCAGTAACTTGATGGACGATGGATGTGTAATTGTTTGTTCCACAATCAAGCATTTATCGCACATAGAAAAAATCAATTTTTCGTATTGTGACCTAACGGAAATTTCGGCTGCTCCCATTGGCAATTTGATTAAATATCAAACAATCAACCGGTACTCAGAGGAATGGATCAAATCTTTTCGTTACCAAGATGTTAGTGATACACTGCCGGGATTGAAATGCTTAGTTTTAAATGGAAATGAAGAGCTCGGTGATAAGGGATTGCAACGAATCATCATGGAACTGAAAGATGACGAATGGATGAAAGGTACAGTAAAACTTACTCTCGCGCAAGGAACTCAATTATTTTCAAAAAATATTTTAATATAAGCTATTGAGTTCCAAAACTGTGGTCTAACTGACAATGGTGGTTCGTCTATAATCGATTGTCTGAAATGTAATAAAACTCTAACGGTTTTCGACGTTGGTTCCAATCCAAAAATGAGCCGACGAATTTTTAATGAAATTCAAAAAATGTTGGGAGCTGACCCAGATACGTTCGAAATTGATCGGAAGGAGAGCACCATGAAATTGAGGTAAAATTTTAAACGATTAAGGTCTAGAAAGAAGGTGCAAAGGATAACGATGTCGTTGATAATCATCTAAGCTTTCCTTCTTCTCAACGGAAACCTTTTCGTAAAGAACAACCTTTTCTTAATTAGGGAGGCAATTGATGTGTTGGAGCAGCGTTTGGAAATCGAAACAGCAAATCGTGAACAGGCTAACAAAATGAATATTCAACTGCACAATAAGTTGAAGAAAGCTAAAGAGATAAAAAATAAGGAAGTAGACCTACCACCCGGATATTTGCTGATTAACGAAGAAGTGCTGAATGCTATACACAAACAGTAAGCGTGTAGATCAAAACGAGTGTGAGGTTGTGTATCCATTTTGCTTCAAAACTTCGTTTTCAGGTTAGATGATCTTAGGCGCGATAAACATAATCCGAAAGACGGGCATGATCCATTTACTACAGACATTCGTGTTCGAATGTCTGAACAATCAGTCTGTGGCGATTCGTATGAAATGCAGAACGTACAAATCCACCAAGGAATGAGTAGGACAATTCAGGTTACTCTTACATTTATATAAAATTATGTTAGCTTTCTGTGCCTATCTGAAGCAATTTCACTTTCTGCAGTGCCAATTCAAATTTCGAACATACGCCTTTCCCTCCTTATTAATGTAAAAAACTATTGTAGCAAGAATATGGAAATCATGGAGATGCAACGGCCGAGAATCGAAATCATGGAGATGCAACGGCCGAGAATCACACTGAAAGTAATAATATTGCCGATAGCACAATAATTTCCGAAGATGAAGCGAATTTGTTCAAAGTGAACATGGGCCAAATGAAGAGTGTATACACAATGTTGAACGTAATGTCATTAAAATGTCAAAAGTCTAGCTCTCTCTCCAGTAAGACATTCTTTTCAGGAACCCATTGCCAGTGACGACGGGAGTGTCCATTCGGATCAAAATTAAAATTGTCAGAATAAATTGAAAAATGTAATTGTCGATCGATGTTTTAATCGACCCTTACCTTAAGAATCCTGACAGTCAAGTATTTCGTAGTTAATCTCAGGGCGGCAAGCATATCATACAAGTATTGAATCTGTCACTTTTTTTGTTGAAATTATTTCAACAGATCGATTTAAAATCTATTACTTCATTAGTTTCAACATCATATTTGCTATATAAAACCACATTATAGCGAGTGATCGATCATACATTGTTTCTATCGTTTCTGTTACTAACAGATGACATAAAATTGCTGAACTCTTTTTTTTCTTGCGGTGTCAGTACCAAGGAAATTATATACGCATTGTGAAATCAAGTTTCTGACTCTCGAATAAGTGTTAATAACACGGGTAGCAAGTAAAAGGCGAAGTATTCAAAAGTATAAAAATTCATTGGTCAGTACTCTCAAAATTGCTATTATGACAAAGAAGAGGAAGTGCATCAGTGACTTAATTATGTCCCACAATATCGGGAGCATAATCCTATTCGATTATGCCCCTTTGAGAACGTTGAAAAAATTTCCTTGGAATTCAGTCAATAACGGAACAGTATCACTATCGTAGAATCAAATTCATTCAAATGTGTAAATATATTCGGATATTCGTATTCGAAACTGATTGATACAATAGTTATTTGTTTAAAGAAGGGAGAAAGTAGGATTTTTTACGAGAGTGAAGAGAGGTGAACTGGTGAACACAACGTTTTCTTGCTTCCAAATGAGAAAACTAGGGTTTTGCAACGAACTCTGATATCATAATTTCTCCATAGTTCCAATTTTAAATGGCTTGATCATAGAAAACATTATCACAGTACACAGTGCGGGTTGGATAACTGAATTATAAGAGTTATGCGGGGTAAGTGAATTTTGAGAGTGAATAAGTGAATTACGCAGAAAAGTACATGAATTTGACAGAGAATGAATAAAAGAAGTCAGATGTCTACAAAACTGAATATTCACACCACATATTAGGTGTCTTATTAGAAGCATAACATTTTTATCTGTTAACCTACAACCTACGGAAGAAAAGTTGGAGATTTCATTTCGATGGTGTTGTTCGGGCTCAACGAGTACCACAAGTCACCCAATAAGCTAATTTCTTACTTTTTCCTAGGTTAATACATCTAGGAAATTTCTTTTTCTCGGTGACAAGTGGCTCTCGGTACGCTCTGGCCACAAACAACATCATCGAAATGAAATTCCCAACTTTTTCCTCTCTCGGTGAACAAATAACTATTTCATCCGTTCGTGGCCGTCGCCATTTTTCTAAACTAAAACAAAGAGAGAGAGAGAGATAGAGAAAGAAATTTTCTCACCTGAATTGCCATCAGAGATAGCGTCAAAAAACGCCATCGTTTCACCGCATTTGAGTGAAGAAAATAAAGTTATTCACGCCGCACGAATGAATATGTTGGATCTTTAGCTCTAGTTGGAACTCTCTATTTTATTGGTAAACAAATAACCATTCCTTCTCTGGGAGGTCCACCTTGGTCAACGCTTGAAAGAGACTATTAATGAATGAAACGTCGTTAAATTTATTGGATTTTGTTTGAATTTTATTTTTCATTTAAAAACTATTTTGGACATTTAATGCAAATATACAATCAGAAAAGTAATTAAAAGCCATATTTCTGGCTGATTATGAAACGAAAAGTAAAAATTGCATTTGCTCGGTCACTTGACTGAGACACATCTCGGTGTATATATCCGAACAAAATAGAACGAAACTTTGTATCGCAATATACACAGGTGTGCTCAATCACAGGATTACTTTCAAAACAATAACATTTCAATCGACTAGAACATCTAGTGGAGCAAACGAACTTGTACTTTTCACTTTTGATATTTTGTAAAATATTTTTTTTTGTTTTCATTTTCTTTTGAAATTTCTGGACATAAATTATGTAAATTTTAGCTGTGCTGTGCTACGGATAAAGGTCTATTTTAATGTAATTATGTGACACTAAAATGGATTTCAATAAGTGAATGGATAAAAGTTTTAATAAATTTAAATTGTTGTGTGTCTGTCTACGCAAAAATTGATTCTTACATTGAAATACTAATGCTGTACCACAGCCGTTTATCCAAGACGAATGGCGAAAAATGTTTTGATTTTTAATTTTTGTCATAAGTTTATAAAATGTACAAAAAAAACGTTGAATTAAAATTAAGAAAATTATTTATTTTCATTTCTTTGCTTTGATCTGGCTTTCGGGATATATAAGATAATTCTAAATAATAAAAAACACAATCGACATTTTAAACGCACGACGATTTAAATTTAAACAAAAAATTAATTAAATTCTAGTTATAATAAGAAATCACATAAAAAGACTACAAAACTTAAATAATTTTTCATCCTTACACGTTTGACGATTTATAACTTACGTTCTATGTGGATAGAGATATGTTGATATTTTATTTAATGCTATTCACAGTATACAGCAGGACAGAAAGAGGACAAAAATTGTTGCTTTTGTGTGTGATGTCGTGAAAATGTAATTTTAATTTCTAAGTGCAAACGGGTGGAAGTAGCTTACGCTTTAGATATGGCTATTTTCATCTAATTAACCTCTTACAAACGGTAGGCATTTCCCCATAACATCGTCAAATCGGTTGTTCCTGTTGTTTAAAGTATGGACTGGTTCATGTAAGAGAATATTACGTCCGTGGGTCCAAATTTTTATTTCGACGAGTGAGGACGTTATAACTCGTAACCTTTTGTCGTCATTATTGATAACAAGTGAATGCAACCGTTCGTAAAAGACGTAACACTGTATTGACTAAACAATTTAATTGCATCTTCCTGAAACTTTGTAAGCTACCTCTGATTCTGGAATACATTTCTCTCGACTTAACAAACATATTTAATTACTGTCCCACAATGACAGATTTCTTTCTTTCTTTTTTTACGCACAATCAGTACATTTGCCATCAAAACATCAAAAATTTCTACAAATAGAGAGTCCCCTGCTGATGATGATCGTAATGGTGTACGTAAAGCTTTTTCTTCGACTTCTCTTTTTGTGGCCGTAATTCCCACACCAAATTCGACAAACTTCTCGGTCGTGACAATCGGCGCGTTTTCTTCTCTGGCAACTTTGAATCACCAGAAGTGCGTCCTCCACTTCGTGACGAATCTAGCGTTCCTTCACGAGCACATTGGGTACTAGCACTTTTGGTCAATTGATGGCTTTTCTCCTGACATTTTGACGGAATGGAAATGGGAGTGGTTGAAGCGGACTCTGGTGTCAGTTGGAGACTGCTAAGACTTTTGTACCTGGTACGAAATCATAATTTAGAAAGAGGCGAAAAAAAATTGTGCGAAGCTTTCGAGCAACATACCTGATGTGAAACAATGGACTTTGGGGCTCAAGTGCTTCCTTACTGTTGTTAATTATGAGTCCGGGTGAATTTCCGTTTAGCTGCTTCTGATGGCTGTTATTTTTTACGTACAACTTGGGCAACGTTGGCCGTTGTCGTTTTTCCGGTAACTTTTTTCCTGGAATCGTTTCAATTGGAGGTGGGATCGGCTTATCATCGTCGTTGTTGTTGTTATTGTTGTGGCCATTGTAATGCTGATAATGGTTCTTTTTGTTAACGGATTCGATGCTGTTATTGTTAGTTTTGATCAGGCTATAGTTGCCACTATCTGGCTGGGATTTAGTATTGTCAGTAGATTTGTTCGAATGAGGTGGTTCGATGATTGGTTCGAAACGGTTCAGATTTTTTGGAAGAGGCGCAAATCCTGTAAATTAAAAATAAATTAAAGCTGATCGGGATATGCATGTCTGCGATATAATGGTCATACCTCTAACATAATCATAGATTTGATCGATATCATCGTAGTCATCGGCTATCGGTGTCTTGTTTGAATGATGAATGCTTCGGGTTGAATCACAGCTCATGCTTTTTCTTAGAACATAACTACTTTCTAGACCTGAGATGATTGTTGGTACATGTCGGCTATTCGATTTAGCCTCTTTCTTCTCTTTATCAGTGAGCTTTACGTCAACAATCTGTAGTCTATCCCGCGCGTCCGACAATAACCGTTGAGCTTTCTCTAAAAATCTCGAATATTCCATGAACGTTTCGAGTTGATCCATGTTCTTAGCTCGCTGAAGTTTTATTTTAGCATTCAAAGGGACCGCTACAAGATCGGTGTCTTTTTGCAGTGGCAGGGCAAATACTCTATCAACTTCTACGCAACCGAGAAGTCGTAGTTCTGGCACAAATGGTTGTTTTAATCCTTTTGGAGCTGTTCCATGGACTAACCTATTTAGAGAAAAAAATATTGCATGGCTACAGAGTCCACCCACTAAAAATGTAAATCTGTCGAATCCTACCTTACAATTACTGGCAAACGTTTCTTCAATAAATTTTTCACCGAATGAACACCACTAATACTGTCTTCCTTAGCAATTGGTGAAAATTTCGCTTTGGCTTCAAGGGGCAAATTGATGATTTCATCTTTCAATGTTTTACATTTCAAATATTTCCCATTGTCGTACATTGTTGTCAGAATTTCACCAGCATGAATAGTTTTCATCAGATGGTTGCAACGAAATGTTTCACGAACTAGAACACGTAAATTTGGTTTCCGCGACAGATCCAACACATTATCGATGCAACGCGTTGATCTGCCATCTTCGCTAAGCAGTTCAAAGTAGCCAGGATAGGTTTCGGGTATAAGAACTTTTGGTCCTGGGAAATAGAATTGTCGATCTTAGTTTCCTTCATATTTTTTCTTTTAACTATCCGATCTCAGTTGGATCTGTACTCACCGACATTAGATGGCTTTCGTCCTTCTTTAATCTTAATTGGTTGAGCTAGAATCTGGTACTTTTTCCCGGCATTTAAAAACAATGCTGTGCTTTGTAGGGAGGGATTTGATAGAGTTGGCACACCCAAGTTTTGATGTTGCCCTTTGACGATTTTTGCAACAGCTGGTAAGTCAGTTTTTGCAAAATCTCTGTAAAATTTGGTTTATTTAATGAGTTTCCTCGATTCGCGATTGGCTTCAAAGTATCTACCTTAAATAAACCGGGATGGTATCACCGAATCTAGAGGCAGCTAACGTTATCTGACCGTCAGTAGCAGCCATTTTATCATTTGCTTTCAATGATTTCTGTCCATAAACTAGTGTTACATTTTAGAATCGGCAGCTTAACATCAAATTTACTCTCTCCGATCTGTTGAATCCTTTAACGGCAATCTGAAAAACATAAGAACATTCTATTAACTTAACGTCCAAAGTTTTAATTTTTTACTTTTATTGACTTTAATGAAATATGTGGATGTTGAGAGAGAGCATCTTATCTCTCTAGTCAAACTCTAATGCTTAAATAGTCAGTAAATATAAAAATAAATAAAAAGTTGAAAGGTTGCGTGTGAATTTTGTTGGTTCGAGACGAGGCGAGGTCAATAAATACATGAAAACGTGACTTTTCATTTTTGTGCCGAGCTACGTAATTGTTTGGAGATTGTTATTTTGCCACGAGGAATTATAGCCCTTGCCTTCGGCTCGGGCTACAAATGTCCCTCTCGGCAAAATAAAAATCTCCGAAAAAAGACGTAATGTATACTATTACATGCTTGTGACATCGAAAGGAGTGCTTGAAAGGACAACGAACGCTAGCTCAAGCTCAGCTAAACGATCAATTCTTGTCGGTGTTATAGGAATAGGTGTGATTATAAGACGTAATAAATGTTTGGGTCATTGTACCAATGTACTTTCAGTGTCTTACAGAATAAATTCAAATAGATAGGTGCTTAATGACAGAAATATTTGCGGTTAGATCATGAACACCTAAACCGAGATCCAAACGAAAACGAATCACAGATTCTTGTTCTTAGCAGGTACATATATTTAATGTGGTGGAGAAAAACGAATTGGCAAATTGCGATACATTAGAGGAGAAAAAAAAATTGCGTCTGCACAGTCCGTCGGTCATTTTTCACTACATTGATTTAAATAACGTTGTTTCGGTGCTGGCAGAAAATATTCTTTGGTAAAAATTAATGTTATAACTTACAAGGTAGATCCATATCATTGCTAATAGCATTCAATTTTTCATGTCGAAGTGACCATAAATCATTCTAATTTACACTTCTCGATCTTTTTTAATTATAACGCAAAAAGTACGTTATGTGTCTAACATTAAAATGAAATAATGTTAAGGAGACCAGTATTTATTAGCAAGTAAAGACCTTCCATGATCAAACGTATACGCACAAAATTCAACGCTGTTAAAGACAGTGCTTCATTTGTTCGTTAAAGTTATTAAAATCATAAAAGTGTTAAATTTATTATAGAAATTATTATTACAACCTACTCCGCTATCATTAATCTAATTTAATTCCATAGCAGAATAGAACCGTTTTCAAGTTTATTGCTAATAACCTTCTAGCCTCGTAGAGCTCGAACATTTTAATGTAAATAAATATTTTCATTTATGCTGTGTGTACACATCATGTATCATAACATGACCTTTGTCTGTCGTGCGCCAAAGATGTTTGCATTTAATAATAATATTTTTTTTTGTCTACGAAACTTTCTTCGAAACATTTCTTAATTAATATTATTACCAACTGTCCGCAAGCAATCTGAAACAGTGATGTACTAAATAGATGTAGCTTCTTAAGCCAGTCACAAGTAGTACATTTTTGGCGTGATTAAGATCTAACGAAAAAAACGAGTTGGAAATTAAAATGTATAGGATACTCTGTCGCAAAGGACTGTGAAGCTTTTTAATTATCAGTTGTGGCAAGATTATAATGAGTTGGACTGACATTGTTAGATAATTATAATTCCACATCTTTGTCGTCAATATTTCAAAGAAGATATTAAATTTCCAAAGATCTCAGACAATTTACTTGCAGACACGTAGACACTCAAAAAAATGCTTCAATACAAAAATCAAGGAACTAAAACAATTGTTTTGTGAAATTTTAAAAAACGAGTTTGTTTAACACACTTTCTTCTTAAAAAAAATAAAAACGACCTAAAAAAAATCTAATAAAAATGTAATAGTGCGTTAATATATGGCAAGCATGTGCCGAGTATTTAATCACAGATATGTGTAGTTTCATGAAAACAATATCCATAAATCTCAAGTAGCGTAAAAATATAAAATAGTTTATAAAAATTGACATTAACATAAAGAAAACTTTTGTTTCATGGAAGAAATTTAACAGAAAAAATAAATTCAAAACGTAAAATAATCAATGTAACACTGTCACTATGATTTACGGTTGTTCCTACACTTAGCAAAAGTAATTTCCCAACAATTAACGCTCTGTGTTAAATGGGCTGTTTGTTAGACATTCAATCTACAATTCAAGTGCATATGAACTAACTTTACCACTGTTGAATACGTAAATTCTAATGACTGTACGGTACTGTAAAAGCGAAACGATTTTATTTCTAATGTATGGTTTCCGAGGGGTTAATAACTGCCTAAAATTGTGTGCTACAAATACAAATTTCATAAACAATTCCATTAACTACACCAATGACATACGGTTACTCATCTGTTATCGATAACGACGACAAAAATAATGACAGTTGAAGTATAAGATCTGAAATCAACAGATTAAAAATACTTTGTTGATCAATGGAAGTAATAGACCCGATAAAAGTACTGGTCATATGCTTGTCGTCTGTAACGAGTTAAGAGAACAGACAACACAAGTCAGAACGCTACAACCATTTTCGTCTTCGTAGTCGATAACAGATGACTATATACGATTTGCTACTTTTAAAGTCTACGGAGTTCGATGTCTGTGCGACACGGTTTTTAATCTGTCAGATACGGCTGTTCATCTGTTGTCGAACGACGATAAAAATAATGACAAGCTCTGGGTAACATGGTCCGTTATATAGTAAAATACATGTTAAAAAAATTGAAGTACAAGATTTGAAATCAACCAATTAAAAATACTTTGATAGATGGAAGTAATAGACCCGATACTGGTCATATACTTGCAGTCTGTAACAGGTTAAACCATTTGTTTATGTCAAACCTGTCACAAATTTTGAAAAAGTGACTCTACTTATGTTACGAAAAACGAAGAAAAAGCTGGACACCTTCTGTGGACAGAATCTTTTATATAACATCAGTTCATTGATCTGTTCGAAACATTAAGTCAGTTACATTTTCATGACAACAAAAATACAAAAATTAGCGATACATCTGGGCTAGTTTTGTAATATTATGTCAAACAATTAATCGGGCAAAATTAATAACAAAAGCTTCATCAAAATACTTTAGTTTTTTAGTAACGACAACCGCGTTCTTTATACAAAATTTTCTCTTTAATTTGTTTCCGATAAAGACTGTATTAACCGGAGATGATTGTTTATTTTATCATAACTCGGCGATAACAGATGGCTAGACGTTTCTAAAATGCTGAAATTTATTGGACCACAAATTTGGAACTAGGCACCCCTAGACACTTCCACAAAAAATATATGTGAAATAGCGTGTCACACCCTTGGAACTAGGCCGGTTTTCAACTTTTCGTCTAAACGCCAAAAATGTAACTATTTAAATTGTTCCTCTCACACAAGTTCGAACAAATAAAAATATTTGTGAGATTTTAATTTATGTGATGGAAAACATTTCTATGCATAACACAATGCCGCAATCAACAGCAAACGAAGCTTAATGTTCTTGTGTTTGTGTATCGTTCTGTAGAATCAACCACATTACTAATAGAAGAATGTTGTCTAAAATCTGAAGTCATTGTCGTAAAACTGGTGTTCTAATAAAAAAACCAGATTGGAACAAACTATAAACAAATTTGTGAGCTAATAACTTAAATAAATAAATTATAATGAATTAACTAATTAATTGATTAAACGTCTATGGAGCTATTTAATGAATGTCTCTATTAACTTTACAATTAAGAGAGAAATCAAATAAAACAGAATAAATAAAAACTAGTAAGCAAAGATTTATACGGACTGTAATATCATATTCAGATTAGTTATCTGAGAGCTAAGGCCTGAGTGGTCCTGCTACTTAAAAAAAACTGTCAAATGATAAAAGGTGTTGTTCATAAAAGACATCCGTTTTTAGTTCAGGGAAGGGTACACAGTCAAAATTATTTCTCTAAAACAGACGTCTTTCATGAATGACACCCTAAGAAGCATAATGTTAAACTAATGAAGTACAAGATTTAAAAAAAACTTATATCGAAAGAAGTAATAGTGTTATGTTTTTCGACTGTAAATGTTTAATTGCTCTGACCAGTACAACACGACTCGCAGCCATCGAATGCCACTTCTACAATCATCATTGTCATCACCATCATCCATATGGGCATAAAATGCATACCATTTTATTATAAAACGTAAAACATAAGAGTCCCATTGGGCATATAATAATAGTATAAATATGCAAAAAGTGCACTTAATGTATGTACGAACGAATGAAAAAAATATCATAATAAAATCGACCTAGAGATCGTGCATAGTGTGTTTTCTGTTGTGTTTTTCTATAATTATGTTTTACATTAAATGATGTATGATTTACTGCTCGAGGCGCGGTGTATTGTAATTAATGGTCGTATTTCTCTAAAAGTATAGAGCAACAAATCTTCGTCACTAGACACTGAAGTGTTTCTATTAATGACACCAAAGTGATAACCTATTTAAGTTATCCGCACGACTCCTCAAGGTATATATGACTATGTGTTATTGAAAATATTTCTGTGGATTGGATTCAAATAATGTTGTATGCTCGACGCCATACATATATACACACGCACAAAGGCATTGGCAGAAAAAAAAGGGTAATTTTGTATTCCTCTCTTAATGTTGATTTGAGTTTAAATAAATGGCAAAACTGCATAATTTATTAATGACAGACGTATGTAACATCCGTTTGGATTTAATTAAATGCCGAGTAAAGAATGAAATTGTGGTCTGTAATGCTAATACCGAAAACATACACCAGGGATATTTATTTGAGTCTAAGAAAAGATAAAAAGAAATGGAAAAGAATGTTTTGTGAAATAACAATTAACTGTCGCCATAACATAATACGTGTGTGAGTGTATAAGAAAAGCCCTGACTGAAAACAGCTTTATAATTTATGTTCGTTTATCCAACTACGATATATATGACCCCAAAGAGTCCTCCGGGCAATTTTTGATGCATGATTTTTCAATAATAATTTGTATATTTACTCTTTAGCAAATATAACAACATACATTTATACGTAAACCATATTCAGTGAGTGTTTGGTTCTGTTCAATTTTTTTTTCTTTCTAGACGGCTTTTAAGAGCATTGCTATGGTATCGCTCATATTTACCATTATCTCATATGTCTTGCGAATAAACTCTATTAAGATTTATTATACTTAATTTTACGTATAATATTATATGGATGGTCTATTATGTGCGTGTTTTATATAATAAGAGGATAAATTATACCGTTATTGGAATAAACCTGCAAATAATAATGAAAAAAACAAATAGCGCCAAGTCAAAGTATCAAGGTATCCCATGAGAGGTGGAATCGTTTTCTTTTCGTTTTTTTAAGTTTCTGTAGAGATTTACTTTTTGCGATAAAAGCTCTTTTCTGTGGACATATGTTTTCTTGTAGCAAAGATCAAGATTGCATGCATTATGTTAATAATAGAAATAATTCCCATATTATAAACTGAGTACGTTATAATCAAAGTCTTTAATATTTATTAAAATTTAATCGAAAAAAAAAATGATTTTGTGTATTCGGAGCGCACAAGTAAAATTAAGTTGTTATGTTAGTGCGGTGTTGCTTTCAATATTATAATCAGAAAAATGTGTTATAGGTTAGCTTTCGATACGTGGTGGTATACAGCATAATCATTTGCATATAAAACAAAACAAAAATGCATATGGAATCAGTCAACCAAAACCGATAATTGAGAACTTGGGAAAATAATCTTTCATTTTTTTCTATTAAATTCATATCTCTAGGTCAAATTATGCTTCGAAAGTACAGATAATAATAAGAGAAATTTCCCGCACAATGGGTTTCATGGAAAAATTGAAATTAATGAACGTTATCTGGTCAAGATTCTCTGTAATTAGTTGGATTATGAATTATTGCCTGTAAGGCTGGAGAAATTTTGATTGAATTTTTAGAATCAACTGGCGAATTGAATTGATATTTTGAAATTGCTTAGGGGGCCAATACAATTTCATCGAATACAACATTGGCTCGTTTAAAATATGAAATTATTGTTTCGATCTTTCAAACAAACTACAACGTTTTTATGGTTGACCTTAAAATTTACATTTTGTAGCACTAATCATAAACTTTACTTATATGGCTGACCAGACGACTTGGCATATTTTACTCAAATTATTTACTTTTAAATAAAACTATCGAATGGCCCCATAAATTGATCGGCAATTTAGGAAAATTTAAGAGCTTAAGACAGTATAAGAAACATAAAAATTCCTTGTGTAAGTACTGTGTCGCTAAAGTTGTGTTCGAAATTTCATATTTGCATAGCACATCAACCAATGCGAACAGTTCAGTAAATTAAATGATTGGTCCAGCAATTTAAAAGTTATTTATTAAATTCAATGAAGCGTAGATATCTTGGCAGTTATACACGGATGCAAGAAATGGTCTCTCAAGCGTTCATTTAATAATAACGAATATAACCAGCTATCCATGAGTAATAATGCTCATTCATAATAAGTTTTACTGAAAATTAAGACTAAAAATTGAAAGTAACACGGCTGTTTGAGTCAATGTGTTAATGGCATAATAAATAGATAATGGTGTTCACTGATCGTCCATAAAAATGCTGATGTATTTTTTCTCAATAAAATTTAAATATTTCACATTTTGATGCAATATCATACTACTTTGCAACAATTCTCCTCAATTTCGGAATTGAACATTTTTGCTCGTTTTATTTTGAGTGGCAGCTGTATTGATCATAACTTTGATAAATAATTGTTTATCGATTTGAAAAAACATTTAAATATTTGTAAGTTTATTTCATCGTTTAGTTGGATTATATCACCTAATGCATTCACTGTCGATTTGCACATTGTAAAAATTAAACTTAATATCAGTCATGTAATAACAATTTAAATTCTACATTTAAGTTGTACAGGGCTTTATCTCATCTGGTATCGACCACGGCAACATAAATAAATAATGAACTCTAGCTAACGTCGTCTTATGTAGCAAAGTTCATAGATCAAAATGAAGTAATAGATTCGATAATTATTTTTATGCTATGTCCGCCGTAAGTGAAGAGTTAAATGACAACTGTAAGTACAGTCGTATTGGAATATTGTATACGTTACTTCGTTTGTTTAATCAGGGTGGTCTTCGTAAAATAAGAAGGGTTCAAGTATTGCCTAGAGTTTGATTAGGGATCTTTTACTTCTTCAGTTGTACGAAACTAGAGAGAACTAACCGCTAATTTCAGTCATCGTTACATCTAACATTTATTTATTGCTGTTAAGCGAGGTTAAAGTCTTACCTCTTCCGAAAATTATTTTCGTTCGCTGCGAGTCTGTAAGAAAAAGAAAACATTCGTTAGCTCTGTTTTTTCATCCTCAATGAAAACGATATTTAAATTGTGTGCTGTATGGTAAATTACACGATAGTTTATCATTTGTGTTCATTGTCATTATCAACTGATACATGCATAGTACACACAATGAAATTTAATGGCAATGGTAAAACAGTAATCACGCATTGTTGTTTACAGGTCGAACCTCCAGTTGAACCCGCAGATGAATCAGATTAAAAGTTTTTCTTCTTTCTTTTCCAATTATTTATTTGCTTCAAATTTAACTCATTTGCAAGATGAAGTAGCTCAACGTTAAATTGTGATTACTGCTAAAAAAAAACCAATTCAAATGCATTATTCAAACTGCAATAAACCATTACACAAAATCTGTGCGTGTTATTTAAAGTTTAATCAAAAGATTAAAGATAAACGATTTCTATTAAAGATTAATTCTATTTGAATCGAAACTGCCATCATTGTTGTAACTATTTAACATTGTAGCCATTGCAAACGTTTCTGCATCCTCATTTTCAATCTTTTCCATTCGATATAGCTTTTAATTGTGTGTATGTAATGGTGTATATCCAGCAGCGACCGACTCAAAATAATGAGATTTTGAACTTCATAGACTTACGGTGTATATGTTTAACGTAAGTAACTGATTAAAGTTCTTTAGCAAAGGATGGTAAATTATTCGGTAGCACGAAATGTTTGTTAATGATGAGTGGATTGGTGCACAATTAATATTTTATTTATTTATAAATTGAGTGAGGAATAATTTTGTAAGCTATATAAACGTTTGAATTAAAAGCCACCAAGATTTTGCCGATATTTATGTCTAACGATATAAATGGAAGGACTTCACTTCTTCCATTATTGGACGGTACTTTAGTGAACTGACTTATTATAGAATATTTCTGTAAAATTAAAATTGAATGGTTCGCTTATGAGATGAATGATGTAATAATTTTGACTGATCAACCAATGATTTTGTCAATAACAAAAATGTCAAAATGAACAATCGATTTAGAATGATTAAAATAAACAATTCCACCATAAAAAACCTATAACTGCGATAGGAACGTCTACACGAGTGGGTATTTAATAAGCCGCACAGGTCGTGCGATGTTAATGTTAAAAGTTTACATTTTAATGGAATAAACTTTGGTATGATGACGATATTGATTTCATTAACATTTTCATGGTATATTGTTTGTCATCAGATTAATGCACGAAGCGAAAAAGGTTCAAAACGTTTTTTTTAAAGGGCTACCGGTCTGTGTTGTTGTGACAAACCTAACAAGGTTAACAAGCAATCAAAATCATGCAGATGAATTTTTTTTTAAATAAAAGAGTCTTACATAATTCAACGTTTTAAAATGAAATGATGTAAGCTGAAGAATTCAAGCGCTGTGTGCATGACCTTTCTCCAAGATTATTTACCATAATATTAATTAATTAATTAATTAGTTTTACAGTAATCAGGTCTAATTGAAAATAATATTTTTGATATAAATATAACAGGCGATTGTTAATCCGAAAAACAATGAACTAATATTTTCCTCATACAGACTTTCTTCATACTAAAAACAAAAGCTCGTAAGTTTGTTTATGTTCACGAACAACAGCTATTTTTTATGAAAAAACATAATGTGTAGCATGTGTATTTCATTCAAGAACACAATGTGTGATTCAAATTAATTAATTAATTAAAGTAGAGAGAAAAAAAATCCAACAACGTACTAACGTCGTCATGACAATATTTACTATTTATAATAAATTCATCAAGTCGCTAGTTACACATTTGTGTAATCAAGATAGATTCCACGTACATATAACTATGTAGTTGCATTCTTATTTCAATGAATTATTATTTTATAATTGAAAATCTGTAATTTTTAGTTTTAATACAAACTCTATTCAGATGTGTGACTGTTATTGTTGCAAGGTTTTCATTTCAGATAATGAAAAACGGAATTGGATTAATTGCGCCAGCTGTTGAATTGTGCATTTCGTTGTTTTTCTTGGTGTAAGGAAGGAGTGAAGGGCATTTTGGTTTTGAAAAGCTGCACCTGCACATTGTATATCTGATACTGACGTGTTTTGTTTAAGTGAAGCAAGACAAGCGACGTACCAGAATAATCTAACACAACTGATGGACTATGTTATTTGTTATCGATAACGTTGACAAAAATAAGTGACGACATAATGTAGTCTTCCAGTTAGATAGGAACAATGTTTTGTTTATAGTGAGCTGGAAATAAGCGACGAAGTCGCGATATTTTGGCACTAAATAAATAATCTTTTATTTCAATCTGTTGAAAATACGCGAAGTAAAATGAATGTTAAAACAAAAGAAGTACAAGATTTTTGATCAAACACAAAGTTATACTTTGAACAACATTGAAAGAATAGATTTAATGATTAATCCGAAATATGTGTGTCATTTGTGAAAGGTTAATATTTCCTCCTTTTTAAAAATTTTTACGTTTATGATACAAATGCACTGCATTATCATCGAAACTATTATCAATATCGAATCGCGTGATGTTACGACTTGAACATGTAATCATTAGCAAAAATTGAACCGTCTGATGTTCTAGAACCCATGGTAATCATACAGAACAACTTAAAAAAAAGGTTTTTTGATTTATTATACACCCAAAAATAATTAAGCCTAAAAAAGCTATCATTAATTTTAACAGAAAAAGGAATGAGTAGAATTAAATGATTGATTAAAGTTGTTAATTTTTTTGTATGGCTTTTTATTTATTGAATCATTTATAAACAGCTAAGTGATACGATGAGCCCAAAAAAGTGAAAAGTTATGCGAAATATCATCCACACATAACTGCTTTTTGCCTTCATTTGTATTTGATTCATAAAACATTTTTATCTATTTATCTTTGCCCATTATTATTATAGACAGAAACACCAGTGACCGATTAATTGATGAATACATTTTAATAATTGTATTCGATTTAATATTTTAGTTCCGCTAAATTAAATAAGTTTGAATTAATCAAATTAATTTTTGAATGTGCGTAAATTCACACTGTGCATCATTAACACTGAGAAATAAATTTTTTCTAACTGGATTTATGGAATTAAGTAATTTTTGAATGATATGGGTTGAAATTGAATTGTTTTCTCTACGTTACTGAAACATACAGAAGGGAAAGCTTTTGTAATCCGTTAATGATTCGTATTGTTTTGAAGTATTTACCCAGAAGCGATTCACCTTTTTTTGTAAATTAATCGTGTATACGCTACACCTCATCATTTTCCATGTACATGTACAACCGCGCATTGAAATCCTTAATTACTTTCAATAAGATGAGAAAAACAGTGTCTCTTATATTAATTCGAATGACTTTGATAAAATTTTAATCACTCTCCAAATAAATTTGCTTTGAACTCTTTTTTTCCGTATTCAAGATTAAAACAGAAGTTGTTACTTTTGAAAGAGTAATGAATGGAATTCAAAAATGCAAATACTTAGCTCAGCATCCTATTAATTGTGAACACTTTGAGTTGTATCCAATTCAAAAAAGAATATTTTTTTAACTGGCGCGAAACGGATTTTATGTGCAAGTTCTGTGAAGAATTCTGAAATTTATTTGCTCATTAAGAAATTAAAAATGTTTTTTTTTACACTTATAATTGTACATCAAATCCAATTAAAAAAATGAAAAATGAATAACGAACAAGATGAAACAAATTAGACTATCCGTGTGATTGTTAGAAATTATAAATTTAATTATTTTTAGAAAAATGTATTAACATTCAGTTTTTGATGGAAATATGCTTGATCCAGGGACATTGCCTCTTTAAACAAAAGTAAAATACGGAATACAGAAGTGAATGCTCAATCATAGACTGGACAATGGAAGTGACCTGGTCATATTAAATATGTTTCATTTCAAGCCATTATATTTGATCTTGTTAATATTATGTTGTTTTTATACTTCATTAAATTAATCTAAAATCAACAAATTTTAACAAGCAAAAATGGCAACATCTTCGAGGTCTCAATCAACTGATGTCTAATTAATTCGTCAAATATTCATTTTTGAGCTAAAAGTCTACATTCCACAAGTTAATTTATTTGCCAATTATTAACTTTCATCTCATCAAAATGTGTATATAAATTTTCCTCCTTCAATTCTTCGTGTTTGTTATAGAACAGGTTTGAAGATGTTGATGATTGTCCAATTTTTATTTACATACGGAAGCGTGTGTAGACGTTAGCTATTTTTTTGGTCTTGATATAAAATGTTGCTTATAAATTCATACAATTAATGAGGCAATGTGAACAATTTTTTTACGTCTGCAGAAATTTCGTAGAAAAAGTAATGACCCAAAAAATTGGTTTTCGAACAAACACATCGATCGTATATGGATGTAACAGATGATTGTTGTTTATAACTTCTGGATCACTTGGCGAATTTGAATTATGTATGCCGAAGCATCGATCTAAATCACTAAAATTTACATATTAGAACTAAAGGTCGTTATACCAACGGCGACCTTGGAATGTCCTAAGAAAACAAGTTCAAGGTAAGTTTGGTTTATTCATACGAAAAGCCACTAAAACAATTTAATGCTTCTTCCGAGGTCTTCTCTCCGTAAATTTGACCAAACCACAACATGTTTGCATAATGGTACGATGTTTGTTGGATATTTTTTTATGCATTTTCTGCACGCACCTTTCACATAATTCATGCAATCAAAAAAACATTTTCCACAAATTAATGACTGGTAAAAATGAGATAACGAAGTTTTTTTATGATTAATTTTCGAGCGAATTTTTTACGAACGAAATTTATAACAAGTTTTTGATTTCGTGCAGAGTTTTGCAATTTAAAGTAGCAGATGCGTGTAGGTATTGGAATTTGATAACCATTGTTTTGTTGATCGCAATATCTGAAGAATGCATTAAGAAGGAGAAGAGAAAGATGATACTTTCAGACAGACACTTTGTAAAGATGAAAAAACACCATCGAATGTAATTTGATAATGCCTTCTTCATTCTGCATATTAGATTACGATCAGATAAGGCCAGTCCATGTTTGTATAGCATCCCTATTGTCAAATTAAATGTAGCTTGACGTCCAGGAAGTTAACTTAAATATATAATATAACGGAAGGATATGAGTTGGTTGCATCAGTTTAATCAGTTTAATTCAGCTGGTTTCTAGGCCAAAAAGCAGCATTTTTGCTACTGACCCGTATATTAAGTGAACTAGACCTAATATTAAATTAATTTCAAAAAAATTCAATTAGACATTAAAACACAAAAATAAACCTCAATAAATCTTGTTTCTCAACACAAAAAAAAATTAAATTTCATATTTTTTGTATGAATTTATTTGAAATTAATGCGTTGGTTTTATGATTAAAAATGGATTTTTTTATGTTTAAAATTTCTTAAATAAATGATGATTTATTATGCGTACACTTTTTTCCTCTGTTTGGATTCGTTGAGGTAGGTCATGTATGATTTATCCGTCTATTGACTTATAGGTACTCATTAAGAGAAAATATATATGAGATCAAACAATTTCGTGCATTTGGTTGTTGGTAGAATACAGTTTTAGACTTTTATAAACGGCAAGCGTATCATTACATCTATTACTTCTAATGTTGAAAGTATCGTACAGTTCTTGACGCAAAATCTTTTACTTCATCGCTATATAAGACCATGTTAACCACTTATTTTTATCGTCTGTCGTCGTTTTTGATAACAGATGACTAACCGAATAAAATCGATGGAACATATAGGTATAATAAAACAGTTCCAAATTCCACATAAAGAACGTCAATAGGTATTGAATGAAGCAATCGTATTGCGAATAGCTTTTCCATCAATTAAACGTTCAAGTCTTTCATCAGCGAAACATATAAGTAAAGCCAACAATGGACCAAAAAATCATCAATATCAAACCAATTTCATACATTTAAATGGTTCATGGTGAATTGCTCGCGCACTAATTTAACATAAACTTAAAAAAGAAAAACACTTAATAAAGAAAAACCGGTAGCAAGATCGACTTATATACATTATATGGGATAGGTATAGTTTATATTATTAACAGAACTGGTTTTAAATAGCGACTAATATGATTTTTTTCTTCTTCTTGCATAAATTTCTGCTATGCTTCTAAACGTGCACAAGCAGAGAGAAAAAAAAATCATTTATAATTCTTTAAAGAACACGTCTTCTTCTATGCTCATCAACGGATTCTTGATGTGTATGGCATATAAAAGTTAAGTCATACAAAAATTGTACATTGAACATAATAGGTTTTAATACCTGACATGGACGCAAAAGTGTAATCATTTTGAAATTATATTATTTATGTATTTATGCTTTATATTTATTAATTTTAATGAAGTTAAATATTTTTTTCCTGTTATTTTTCATGTTGAATTAATTTTAATTTGAATGGCGACATAATTGTAATTTGTTGTGAGCGGGAAAAATGAAATTTAATAACAGATCGTAAACGTGTACGTATATATTTAGCTAGCTAGTGGTGCAGGTCTGCATACATATAGTGTAATGACAATAGTAATAAATAATAAATAGACATGTGGTTGTTCAATTGTCATTGTAATGATGTGTGAAGAAAGAAATTTGCAACTCATCTGTGAAGGACATACCATAGTTGAATGGGCTCGGCAGACAATCTGAGTAAATAAAAATTACTCAATGAATAAATTTTTAAATTTTAATGCCGGAATAAGTTTTATAATTTCAAATTAGACGTCATTTCATCTTTGACATAAAATAGTGGGTGGAGGTCCGCATATGTAAGTAATACTCACTGAGTATGTATTAAGAATAAATTGGGTAATGATTGAGAGGTTAAATGCAAGACAGGATGTAGGTTCTGAGGAAGTGACATGCTCTCCTCTAAAAACGGGATCAGCTTCATAACGAAGAAAAGTTAATATTCAAACTTAATGGTTTTCTTGACGTTTTCAAATAAAAAAAAATCTTTAAGAGCCAACAAATTTCCAATGAGTTGTGGAGTAGTAGCAATGAGTAACTATTAGTCGGTGATCAAAACTCCAGCCTGTCATACGATCATATTACTTTTACAGTCCACTCTTAGTAGACACTTAGTTTTACATAATCATTGAATCTTTTACTTCTATTATTCCAAGTGTTGTCTGATGTTTGATTAAAAATCTTGTACTTCATTTTTTAAAATATATTTTACGATTTTTAAACTTAAACTGTTGCTTATAATCGCTCAATCTTTTGTTGTTGTACGTAATGGTAACTATAGCCGTTGCAAAAGTGAATCGCCATCTCCATTGAAAATGAACTTACCATATTTTCTTTATTCGTACGCTAGTCCATAATAAACTTGCAAACTTATAATTACTTCCTATACCAGCAGCACAAAGAATTTCTCAATAGAAAAAAAAATCTTATTAAAAATCTGTTTTGATTAGGTTCTTTAATTCTCGATAGAGACATGCCAGGATTAAGTATTACGAGCGGTATGCTTTAGATATTCAATTTAATTTTCTTCATCGTTCTTACAAAGCATGTAATTCAAAAACAAACATAGTTCGCTATTCACGTATGCAAAATTGATCTAAAAGTCAATCTATGGCTTTTTGATTGAAAATAAAATTGAAATATAAAAAAGTGCGCACAAACTTATAAAATTAAATGTTCAGTTAAAACAAAACAAAAAAATTGCAAAAACACCGAAGGTATTTTGTATTGAGAGTATTACACGTTCCACGTTGAGGTTGTTGAAGTTGATGTGTTTCAAAGTCACGATATATATAAAGTTTCACTTTCGCGATTTCAATTCTCATCTTTGATGTACTTATAAGCTTTGAAAATGTTAAAAGTTTTACAAAAGGCATACAGTATTAATATCACAACATGCATTTATAAAAGGTATATCATGTAAGGTACTGGTAGACGCGAGTATTATATATGGCCTAACATTGCGATCTATTACAATACAGCCGCGGTATTTGAAATTCATTTTAAAGGTTTGATTAAACATTACTTACGTTTATATATTGCTTACGACAACAGCAAAAATCAAGAAATTAACAAGAAAAACACTAAAATTAAAAATAAATGAAAAGTTAAACAATAATTACCATCTTTAAGTTGTTAAAGGAAATAAAACGAAAAAATTTAACAATTTAACAATACATTTTCTCACATTATTGCGATAGATATACGTTGTTAAGTCATTAAATTGTACTGTTGCAACCAAAACGTACCCGAGACTCGAAGGAAAAAAAAGATATTCATTTTCCGCTAAGGTCGTCTGCGGAAAAAGCTGTACCTTCTACAATCGTTGCTAGAAAAATGATGCATTCACATCGGATTCAATAGCATAATTCATAATTCAACGAGTAATTCAATTATAATATACGAACATTGTTTTCACTTTGTTGATTGATTGTTGGCAAGAAAGTTTCGACGATATCCAGTCGACAATAAATTACATAACGTTTGATTTGTTTATCGATTCTTATTTCGCTACGGAATCATAATATAAAAATTTATGACATAAAATAGATTGTTCTTGCGGTGAATTATTACTATGAAATTTGTTCCTTCCATTTTTTTTAACCAACGCATGATGTTTGGCTAGCATTCTAGCAATATGTTCAACAATAATAAAAGCTTGTATTCAATGAATAATTAACATTTGTAAAACAACAAAATATCAGCGCCAATCATTGTGTCTATTATATTTTTTTGACTGATACAAATGATTTTTTTGATTTAATTTTATTTTAATAATGATAAATTTGATCATGTTTCCGCATAAAAACGGGTACACGTAAAATTTAATGTGTTTTTTGTGTGTACTGTATGTACACCTCTTAAAACATCGTATGGGAAATTTAAATTAAACAAAATTAAATTAAATTAATGAGTGTTACGAATTTGTTTGAATGCTTAAGTGTACTTACGATCTCGATAACGACAGACCGAAAAAAAATAACAAATACTTTCTATATTGCACTCATCTGTGTATTCGAGTACAATCTTTACTCACTATTTTGTAAATGTAACATTATGAGTTATTTGAATAAATATTTCATAACTTGAAATTTATTCCAATTTTTTGTCTTGTCTTAATAAACTATGTAAGTCATCTGTGGTACTTGTTTAGCTATCTCATCTACAGATCACACTTGAAGTTAGTGTAACAAAATAAATAATTGATGTGATGCATGTTGAAAATAATCATCCATCGCATAATTATGTTTATTGTGACAATGAAGTTTATTCGGCCTTAAATCGTGATCTACTTGTCTATAGTTAATTTAGTTTTACATACGTAATGCTTTTACTCATCGCATACATATTTGCTATTGTAAATCAAAAATGAGTGGAACTGTACCAAACAATCATGTTTTCAGTGAACTCGTGCTGCTGTGCTGATGTTTTAAATGGCATTTGAAATGGGCTTGCAAACTTGCTGCGGTGTTGTTATTAACGACATATTCCATCGTCATATTTGATTGCATGTTAACCTTTCACAGATGGCAAGTATCTAAGCAATACAATTATCGGATCTATTACTTCATTTGATCCACAAATTTGCAAGGGATTGAAATCTTTTACTTCGTCTTATTTAATATGGATTTTGCTTTTTAAGATCACGTTACTCAGAACTGGTCGCTTGATTTTATCGCTGTTGTTGATAACATATTAATAGCATGGAAATCTTACATAGTCTTCTTCGATATAGCATCAATTTTGAAAATTTGGGAGAACACTTGTATCTTGTCGATACTAAATTTAGTGTAATACCAAAAGTAAGTATCAACTTTATGCCAATTTGTATGGGAGAAAACCAAATTTGCTGGGAGAAAATTTTGTAAAATTTCTGACCTATGATGAATAGTCGTCAAATCTAACGGTTATATAATCAAACACAACCACAGTGTTGATTATTCATTATCTTCGTCCGACCCATAATACACAGCAGTTTGGAGAAGCTAAAACATTGTCCCTATCCAAATACACAATGCTCAAAGTTGAGTAACATTTTGACTCTGATCAAAATACATAGCAGTCAGGAGTTCTGAAGACGTTGGTCCGACCAATATTAGCAGTATTCAAAAATTCGTAGTAAGTCACAGAACATATTTTTCATAATTGCGGTAACACAAGTCTTTATACAATATGATTTGTTATGTAAACACATACATATGTTATGTACTTGTAAGCATAAATTGTTACTAATCCAATTTCATCTCTTTGGTTGCAAATAGTCTCATGTCAAATCATCAAACCCACTTTCTTCCGGGGTTAAAATTTCACTGAGAAATGTTCGGTGGAGTTTTTGGAAGGCACTTGCAAGAAGTCTCTTATATAAACCGCACATATCGTAGTTAATACATGTGGCTTTTTGAAAAAATTTATTTAGTAGCTTGTCAATGAGATGCGGCTGCAACCGCTAATTAAAAAAAAAACGGTAGATACAATTACCTAACGTTATAACAAGTCGTGTACTTATTAATAAAGTAACAGCTGGACACAAGTCATTTGTAACCTTAATACTTCAGATTGATCAGATGAAACACCTCGGTCGTGAGACCATAAATTCGTACATTTTATGTTAAGTTCATGATTTTGGCGCACTCGTTTCCAATTCCAAATCAACATTCAAGAAATCTCAGCACAATAGAATGGGTGTTTTCAGTTTATTAATCGTGTGGTCATGAAAAAACGGTTAATTTTTAATTCTATACGGATTATTTAAAACTTATTAATTTTATAAATATCTATTGTCATTTATCAAAATGAAAGTCGGTAGTGTATGCTGATTTTGTACCTGACTTAATTCATAATACGATTCAAAAGATGTCTTACTAATTGAAGGCAATTTCTTTGTGGTCTTTATTGTATCACGAATGATTTACGGATACTTTTTGCTGTGCTTAATAAATACTCGGATTTATGGACGGGTGAAAGTCTGTTGAAACCTCAACAAGTAATGAAAGATATTTTAGAACAATAGCGAGAATATTAGTCATTCAAAGTGTGATGTATAGAATTCAGAGAAGAGGCAAAGTTAAAAAATGGAAACCATTGATTAACACTGTCGGCTGTACCACGTACCACTTGGAAGTTTAAAAAAAAGTAATTCCTAACAAAACTAACGACTGAAGAGAGATGATAGTAGATTATATTTAGATACTCTGACTTCTTACAAACCCATCAGAAAATAGTCGAACAAACAAACGAACGAACATGAAAATGACAGTAATAAAGTACTGCAATTCATTTTCTACGTAGACAGACAGAGCCAATATCATTTACAGAATATTTTACATTAACATAAAACTACAGGAAGACGGTAAAATAACCCTGGTCTTCACGCCTCATTCAGTTATATGTACAAAATAAAATATAATAAAAAGTAAATCATGAATATTTACTGCATTGAAAAATTGTAAAAGAAAAACAACCTAAGGTCCATTATGATGCTTCATTTAATGTGTAGCACAACATTGAGCTCTATCTATCTTCGACTTCGTCTATGCATATTAAAAGATTTGCCCTATAATAGACCGTCTACGTTTTGTTAAACATCACGTCTTCTCATCTATTATTTACCATTGTTATACACAGCGAAAGTAATTTTTTATACATAAAAAAGGTAAATAAAAATAACTTTGAAGAAGAACCTCGCTTAGAACTCAGATGATAAAATGCAAAGAACTGAAAGAAGATTATTGTTGTAGAACTTTTATTTTTTTTGTGTTTGGAAAAAGGTTGCATGTCCATAAGTTCAGTTCAATGCACCCTTAATAATAAAAGGTATAAAGGTATACACGAGGTGCACGTACAGCAATTTGCATGCATTATAATGTGTTTTATTTCTACAATTTCTTACATTTTTTTCTCTTATGCACTGTTCACAGTAACGACAGGTAAGCTCTAATATTTTTTATTTTTTCCATTTCTTTTACAAGTTGAAACAGTTGAGAGGTTTTTTTTAAAGTTATTTGTTTCAGTTTTGTATACCATGTTTTGTAGCTTTTAGAAAACCAAACTGTAAAGAAGAACTTATTAAAACTTCGGCTAATTTTTCTGGTTTTTTATTTTCATAGAATTCCTGATGTGATTTTTCTCCAAAACTTTAAAATAGAAATAAATAGCCTCAAACACACACAAAAAGAGTTGAAAATTTTACCTGTTGCAGGTAACTTTGTCTCCGGGTAATCTATGTTACCTCCTGCAGCTCTAACTGAGCCAGCTATTGTAGGCTATCTGAAGACAAAGTTACCTGCAACAGGTAAGATTTTCAACTCTTTTTTATCAGTGAAAAACTGACTATTGTCTCAGCCTTGGAATAGGTATTTTCTGACATCGAACATTTTCTTACACGACATTATGAAAGGCAGTCATGGTTCGAACATTATGATTTGACTGTGAAAGTCGGTAAAAATTGGCTTTGTGTTTTTAGAGGGCACCAAATGGACATGCTTTCAAATACCTTTGAATTTTGTGAGTCTTTTGTGAATCTTTTTGCAGAACAAAACTATCAAAAATCTAAGACAATGTAATTGACACCAAGATGTTTGAATCGATCCGCTTGGGAGTGATTTTGAGTTCATTAGTATTATTCACTTCATGTGATCATGACCAATACTTATTCACACAGAATATTATATTCGACAAATATCGATTGAAAAATCATCGGCCACAACAACAAAAACAAAGCACAATAACGTGACTAAACTTTGTAGTCCATATCATCATCAAAATTCTTTCACATTCAGTCATTTATCGATAGATAATCATAACCAATAATCGTGAGAGATAGCCAAACTAAATCGAATTGTCTGCATGGTATATAAAAAATGAAACATCAATATATAGCCGTTCGTACACCCCATTTATATTTACAATTATTTTTAAGATTTCAAATGAAAAGCCGGAACATTAAAAGTAAATAGGCAAAACACGCATTTGAGACATAAAATCTTCAAAACGACCTATAGCGGTCAACTCTACACGTTTAACATAAATCATAATATATATAATACCGATAGGATTTCTCATAAAATCTTCCATATAAAGACAAGCGATCAGTTGGATAGAATTTTTCGTTTTTTTATATTCGTTTTGTTTTTGAATAGTCTTTAAAAGTTGCCTTATGGACTGTTTGGTTTTGGTCGGTGTTGTTTTATAGCAACGAAGCAACATAAAACACTTTGGTTCTGTTTTTAGAATATAGCGAAAATATGTTGTTTTTATTTATTTAATTCAATTTATGTTTATGATATGGTTATATTGTTGGAATCGTACAGTTCTTGTTCAGTTTAGAATATAAGTGAAGATTATCATATCAGCTCTGTCGATATATATTTTATGCTGCAATCGTGAAAATAAAACCATATAAATGATAGTTATCGTATAACATGTGAATTATTATTTAGATTTTGTGGGAAAATAATAAAAATCTCCATTGAAATATCTACTGATGATCAATGCAGTTAACAGCCACATCAAGAATAGAACCCAATGGCTCTACAAAAGACCATGCTGAGAGAATAATAACGAAGATATTTTTTCTAATGCTAGGAAATTTACAAGTCAGAATATTAGCCGTATTATTAGATATCCTTTGTACATTTGACAAAAAAAAAATATTCTGTAAATAAAATAGGGATTTTTCGTGCCACGAATGCTGGCGGATGCTTAATGATTCTTTGAAACAATAATCCACATCATAATGCATAATAACCATAAAATTAAAATGATTTCTTTAAATTGTATACCATCTGCCTATATATCGTAATTGGATTTTAAGAGTCCACTATTGCAGCCAACAGGCCATCCAGCAGATATAATTGAAATGAGTAATACAAAATTACCATTATGATAATTTATAAAGCAAATAATAAATGAAACAAAGATGAAAAATGTGTTTATGCAGAACGTAGAATATAATAAAAAAAGTTTTTTCTTTTTTCGTATGAAAGATGTGTGTTTATTTACGCCAGTCAGACATACATATAAGAAACATGCATCATTTAAGATGGGAAATTAAATGATTACGGATGGAATGTACGTTGCAAGTGATGTCATGCCATGATGAATTTAGATTTCCATGCTGTTGGTGGAAAAACTTACAGACGGAAAACGACAATGCAATTACGGGTCATGATAAGTAAACGTTCTTTTAATAACTAAGTAAAACAATAGGATTTAAGAAGAAGAAAAAAATGATGAAAGAAATGTAACGATCATACAGATATGAGGTTGACTACGTATACCGAAAAAAAACTATCATCAAAACTGGTTGGTAGTTCAGCAAATTGTAATTTAGTAAGTTTTCAATCTTTTCACCGTCCAACCAATAAGAGGAAAATCCTCAAGACAAATGCGTCGTCAAAGTATTTTTTTTCAATCGAAAAATCCCAAGGCATTTCTACGACACCATTATTATTATGCCCAAAGCAAAGCATACTTTTGAACATGTTGAACAAATCAAAATGCCATAACATCATTACACTGTACCGTTATTGTATATAAAACAACGTGACAAACCATAGAACGGGTGACATTAAGCAAATAAAATGATTCCAACAAAAAAAAGCATTAAAAAAGTTCACGCTTTATAGCCAACAACAAAAACATTTTTTTTGCTTTCATTTTCAAGGCATTAAAGTTCATTGTCGCTTTCAAACTAACCGCATAAATAATTCATTTTGCTTTTCGGTGTAACGAGTGGCTAGCGCTCCTAGTGCGATGCTCTATTACAGATATTGAAAAAAGTAAAATACTAAATCAGAATATATATGATGGAATAAGAATTGAATCATGTACAGAAGCTGTTTGGTTGTTTTTTTTCTGTTCTTTTATCAAGAATTTTCGATTAGCTTTTTTCCATGTCAAAGTGAAGTCTAAAAAAATCTTATTAAATTTTCTGACAAATTACCAGCACAGCAGACAAAATGCTGAACGCCATTATACAAAAGAATCATTTTAAAAATTATGATTCTTGTAGTTAAATACATTGCGAACTATTTAACATTTAAATTGAGTTCAATGTGTTGTAAAATTTATTCGATTTTTTTTTCACCATATGACTTCCTGTCATATTGGAAACGAAACAGTCTTAGAAGTTTAATAATATGAGGGGAACGTATCTGTATGCAGGGACGGATTTTGTCATTTGATGATATCTCAGTAATTTCCAACAATTGCGCAAACTGTTCAATTGATTTGTCTCGTAAGAACTTAAGGATTTTACCAAAAATATTTTTTTATAAACCAAACACGAAATAAATGAGAACTTGTAGAAGTTATCTGATAGAGTCACCGGCAAGAAAAGTATGTAACCACCTTATTACATTCAATAGTTCGGATAAGCACCAGTCAGGTTTTCTTTGTTCAAATTCTACATTCTGCAAAACTAGCCAGATGGTCGACCAGTCATCTGTTATTGACAGCAATAAGAGAAATGAAGGAATGAGCTCTGGTTAAAATTGTCTTTTCTAGCAAAATGTATGATCAAAATACTTGAAGTGATAGATTTGGTGTCAAAAAATTGGGATAATTTAAACAATTGAAGTAGCAAACCTCAATCATTATAATGTTCATTCTTTTAGACAAAGAAAGTTGCGTTCAATTTTGGTGGATGAGCAAAAAGAAAATTTAAAAAATATTAAAACGTTGAACGCTTAAGATTCGGCCCTGACAGCATATTTGTCCGTGTACATCCATTAATATTGTTCATTTAATGCAATAATAAATGAACGCCAACATACCAAACCACCTAACCAGTTTCTTTTGCACTCGTATTTTACAACAAACTAACCTCTGCCTTGATATATGATATTAATATATTTAGCATAACAGGTGATGATGTTTTTTTATTATTATTTTTTTCACATTAATTAATGTGACGCTTAATGTTCGTTAGTTAGGCTGGAAAAAAAAGTGCGAAAAGATGTATTTTTTGTTGGCAGCAGTCTTTCTTCGAATAATTTCATTTAAAATACAGGAAATGCTTTTCAGGTTTTCAGATTAAATTTTGAACAAGAAAAAACATATCCAATTTACACGGTCATGATTAAATACATTGTGAGTACCTCGTGAAAATTATTAAAAAAAAGACATAGGTATAATGTATGCTTCCAAGCTGGTTTAGTACTAAAAAAAAGATTTATTGTTAACGGCAACAACAACCAGGTTCTATTCTGAGACGAAGTGAAAACTATAATCGTTAATTTAGCACTCAGCTCGGAGATTTCTATTGAGAAATTGATGCCGGTACTTGATGCACAATTATTTTTCTTTTTTATTTCAATTGTCTATTTTTTTCTCAATTGTCGTAATGAATTATGACGAAAAAAACATTTTTGTTAACACGTATCTACATCGTTAAAATAACTATGATCTGGTTGTGCATTCAAGAAACATCCAAACAAATTAAATACAACTTCCCGCGTTTAGTCGAGCCCTTTCGACCACGTAACTAGTGTTTCTGGTAGTTGGTAGAAGCCATAACAGAAAATAATAAAAAAAAAAATCTCACAACTTCGTCCATGCGTAACGCCAGACTAAAACTACAGACAGAAAACTAATAGAGAGATTTAGGCCGAAAGTCACACGAGCAATTTCGTGTTGACGGGATCAACAACTATGCTACGTTTTCAATTGTTTAGCATGTGGTGAATATCGAATTACAATGGAAAACTGAGCATTATTGTCGATCCCATCAATGCAAAATTGCCGAGGGGTAACCGACTGGCCAAAATGGTGGCAAATCAATTTCTAATTCCTTTCAATTCCGTTTAATTACCTCAATTACCGGACCAACTCGTCTAATTGCCGGATTCGCTCTATTTCCTTTCAATTCCTTTCAATTTCCTTTCAACTCCCTTTCAATACCCTTTCAATTTCTAAAGGTACTTCCTGTCAATTCCTTTTAATTGCTCTTAATTCCTTTTATTTCTTTAATTAACGGATTAACACCACTACTTGCCGGATTCGCCCTTCAATTCCTATAATTCCAATCAATTCCTTCAATTCCACGAATTTGAATTTTCGAAATAATTGCTCGATATTTTCAAATACAGCCAAGGACAGTCAAAAAAGTGCATTTTTATGATTTTCTTGTTTATCGATTTCAGCTGTTTTAACAATACAAATTACAATGGCAAAACAGCTGAAATCGATGAAACACGTATAGAATAAAAATGCACTTTTTTGACTGTCCCAGGCTGTAGATATAAATTTAAAGTCAAAGTTAAACCCTTGAGCATTTTGGAAAAAGAATCGTCAGACTATATCAAGATAAAATTTGGAACAACTATGTTGTCCTACGTTTGTGACTCATTTTGTTAGAATCTTTAATTTTTACTCATACTTTTAGAAGAGATTTTTCAATTTCAATTTAGATTAAACCGTCCAATTGACTGCAGTTTTGTTTAAAATGATTTCACATCGCACATCATTGTTTATTTTAGATAAATAGTATTTTTCGTACAAAGCCAGGAAATGGCGAAAAACTTTTGTGCATCCGACAACTGAAATATGACATATTTTGACATGATTTTTCATTAGGAAATGTCAGTTTTTCCCGAACTATATATCGTGCAGGAATAGTTTTTTACGTATATGTTGTGGACGGTATATTTTAGGCAATTTCGCGGATTGTAGCGCGAACGAAGTGAGGGCGACATACAACTTTTCATGCTGAGGGCCTAAGTTACGAGAAACATTCCGTAATTTATGCCCAAGGCATGAAAAAAACTTCATTTCTTGACGATTTATGGTGCGGGAAAGAAATTACATGAATTTTTCCATGACTATACGATTGATTAATATGGTGAATGTTAAGTGTGTTTGTTTTCAAGTATATTTCTGTGTTTTGTCTATTTCAGTTGTCCGATGCACAAAACGTTGTTCGTACCTCGACAGGAAATGGATTTGTTCAGCACACGTCAGCAAAAGCCAAAGCACTCAATTTTTTGTTTCGTTCAAGTGATCGACATCGTAAGATATTAGGCTTTTGAAAAGTTGATGTCGGTGATGCCTTTTTTTGTAAATTTGGTTTGAAACTAGAGCATTTCGCATCGGCAATGCTCCAGCCTAACATTCCCCCGATGAATATTCACTTGTTTGTTGCGGCTCAAACTCTTCCGTATCTGATTCACAAGAATCCTCTGAAGAAGAATCCTTCAGTGTGCATATTTTGAACATAAAAGGACGTTGGACCTGTTCTAAAATGGAACTGATCAACACTGTACACTGTTATTTATTGTGCGGGAGCTTTTAAAATTAAAACAAAAAGGAAATAGTGTGGTTTTGCATTCGCTGGTCCTTCTTTCCGATAATCACACTTATCAGCATTTACTCTCATTTACTTTCAATTCCTTACAATTCCACATATTTCCAGTCAATTCCTATCAATTCCGATCAATTACTGCCAATTCCGATCAATTCCAGTCAATTCCGGCCAATTCCAATTATTTACCGGATACTACGGCAATTCCTTTGAGGGTGTGTAGTCAATTACCCGAGTCGGCTACCCCTCGAAAATTGCTCGTGTGTTTTCCGCCTTACGTTAGCTTATAATTACAGGAAACGCCAACGAAATTTCGGCATGAATTTGCTTCAGCTGTTTTTCAGGTGTCTTTATCCAGTTTAACTACTACCACGTCTACGTGTAACTGTTTCACCCATATAAACAATTATAACCGACTTTGTATGAATGTACGGCCAGCTAAAAAAACAGCTGAAGTAAATTTATGTCTAAATTTCTTTGACGTCCAAGTACAAGTGAAAATCGCTATCTCTCTCCCTCTCTGTCTCTCTCATTTATGTTGACATTTAAAAGCCCTTTCAACTGTTGAAATCACTATTCACTCTTATTCGCGAGATTCTCTATTATCTATTATATTTTCACTTCAACAGATGTTGATTTAGTCGATAACTTTTAAGAATACTGGATCGCTCTAATGCACAAAATCTTTTACCTCATCGGTTTTGTCATCAATAACAGATGACATTAACCGCCGAACAGTCAATAAATTATCACTTACCTCAATAACTTAGAGTATAAAATTTGTAATCAGAAATTAGTTGTCTTGTTTTCTTACCTGAAATGAAAAAAAAACAAAAATTTAGAAATAACGAAATGAACTCAAGGTAACTAAAAGGAAAAGAAATTACGATTTAATCAGGCATGCAAACGAACAATCTATAATTCAATTAAATTCAATTCATTTGAAATTTAACGGCAATTTAGAAATTTTCATATAGTTACATTGTCAAATTTTCAATATCAATTCATTATTCACCGTCACAGAGGTGTACGAATTGCGCTAATAATTTTTAGTGTATTTTTATATGACATGAACTTTTATTATGCAATTGTTTACCAGATACATATATTAGACATTCTTTGTGTCATTTTTAGGTGCTATTTTATTTTATTTAAATGTCAATGTTGATTAATCGATTAAGTTCTGTACGGATTTGTTTTTAATGTAGCATAAAGTCAATGTGAAGTTATTGTGGATATTTTTTTCGTCAAATTTTATCAATCTATATGCTCACGTTAGGTCTTTAACAATATCATACGATGTCTTCGACGTAGAAACAAAGTATACTTCACTTATAATAAAAAAAAATATTTTTAAAATAATCGTGTTGTTACAAAAAAAAAATTGAAAGTTAAAATCTTTCTCACCAAAAATTAATCACGAAAATATACTGACCTAATGCACAGAAAAAATAATGATTTTGATAAATTAAAAACAATTATAATTGATTAATAACGTATGTAACGTTGTCTGAAAAAAAAATCACACATGTGAAAAAGTCGTTATTTCTCACAAAAATGGGCGCAAAATAAAAATTATTACAAATTAATTTCGAAGGAGTGACATGATAATGATATTTTGAATGTTATATATGTAATACAACACAGACACATATATGCGCTAATGCATTTAATGCGAAACAGTTAACAATTTGATTTCACTAGATGTTTACTCATTGCTTGCAATGAATGTGTTAATACCGCGATTAGGCGTCAAGTATAATTCAAATTTCGTTGAACAAAAGACAATTGTTTCAGTGCATAATATACAATTTGTTGTAATGAAAGTAAGCGTAAAGGAAAACTATACATTCTTTGGAAGGCTTGCCTGCTTAAGAAAACTACACTCGCTTTATTTTCAACATGTTGATGGTTATTTATCATTAACAAACTTTTTAGACCGAAAATGTCATTTATGACATTATATTCAGTGATAAACATTTTAGTTCAATACCTCTTTAGCATTTCTCGTCTAGCGTCTCGATATGCTATACAGCGAATAAATCCTTTAACTATTTTCTGTTAAAATCTGTTAAAAGTAAGGCCTTCAGTTTGTTGGAAAATCGTCTACTTTTTTTGTTTTATGGTCATATTATTTATGGTCTGTAACAAGTTAATAGAACACACAACACAAGTCAGAATACTACTCCTATTTTCGTTTTCGTAGTCTCGATAACAGATGACTTTCTGAAAAGTCTCTTTGTCAGCTTCGATTTTTTTCAGGTTTTACTATTTTTGGTCGTTACGACGACGGGACAATTTATTTCTAAATCCGCATAAATATTAAATTATCATTTCCTTTTGTAGTCAAACATGAATTTAATATTCAGAGCGAGCAAAAATTTGTGGATGATGTTCCATCTCGTAACTGATATCACTTTACTCCGATAAAAGTAATTTTCAAAACTTGAATTTATTTTCAAGCAAAATCCAGACTCAGAGAAACACCAAGGTTTAGATGCCCCACTTCTATGCAAAGTAGATATTAATTTTGAAGAATGTTAATATATACCGATTAGCGCTACATATGCGACGTTAAAATATGTAAAATAAACACCATAGTAAATATTCCAATCTTCATCTGAATTTTAATGGTTTAATGTACAATTTCAAGTCGATTCGACTTTGTATTTATATGCAACGAAAAAAAAAACAACAAAATCATTTAGCCTGACTTGACACCGATTTTGTATAATGCGTCTAGTCTAATTAATTTTAAATATATACAGATTATGTTGTTGCTCCATACATTTATCAACGTACTAAGTTAATTGCAAATGAAAATACACAAAAACGTTGAAATTTTCAATAAATCTGATTCGAGACTTATAACCTACTGAAAGTAGAGTACATTTTTTTTTCATTCTTGTTTTATATATACCGCAATTTCGCATTTATGTTTTTTTTAGCGAAATTCTTGTACATAATTCTATGTAATTACATAACCGTTTAACGTTTTTATTGGACAGACATTCAATTCAATTGAAAATGTTTCAATCGTTTTTTTTTCGCTGTCCATTGCGATCATGAAACATTACTTTTTGTGTTCATGCGTAATGTGCCTTCTATTTTGAAGTGTTGATGGTAAAAGTGTACAAATATTAGTTTGCATATCGAAATATATTTAATTAACATTTAATTTGAAGATTTAACAGTTGTGGTTACAACACAACAACATAATATTGATACTCATGAATTGGTCGAATGTGGTTTGTACGCAGCAAATAGAAAAAACTCTTCGTCAATTAAACCATTAAAATTAAGATAAACTATTGTTTCGGTGAAAATTTTCGTCGCATTGAGGATTACATAGATCAACTGTAAATAGAACAGAAGACCTTGCTGTTGTCTGTATAATTAAAATCGTAACCTTTACTAAATTCAATACAAATCAGCAATATCCACTGGGCTATTCCTTGTGGGCGCTTTAACGTTCGTTGCAATACAGTTTTGCAACGAATCAAACTGCCAATATCACAAAACGCACTGTAAGTTTTCAGGCAAAAACTGTGATCAACTTTGATCAACAAAAAGGTGACTAAAAAGACTAATACAGGAACGGAAACTTAAAATTACGTCTTCAGATCAACGAGCTGAGAAGTCATGCAGATCTCTGTACTGCGATCAGATATGGTCACCAATATGATCGAGACATTTTCACTAAATTTACGTTTACGTAAAATTCTGAAATTTTGAATAACTCCTCCATAGATCATGTTTGGGTGACTTCACTTCACTAAAAGACAAGTTTTACACCGACGTATAATTATAAGTGAAAACTGTAATCTCTCTAGTAAAATCAACGACCGTCTAGGTCAGCAGATGAAGTAATAGTATTTTTCGTACCAAGACAGGAAAAGACGTGTGCTGAAAAAATCCATTTCCTGTCGAGGTACGAACAACGTTTTGTGCACAGGACAACTGAAATAGACGAAACACATAAATTTACTTGAAAAAATTCAAACTTCACATTCACCATATTAAATTTGTTCAATCAGTCATGGAAAAATTCATTCTCACGACAAATCGTAATCGCTTCGCTCATAAAGAAAATTTAGAACTGGTGCTGAAAAATCGTCATTTTCTGTTTTAGTACGAAAAATACGATTACATGAAACTGTTCAAAATATTTAAGTCAAAAGATGTAACAGATTCGCCTACCGTCTATAAAAGGTTAATCACTCTAATACGAACTAAACATTTGACATATCAACATTTATAGGTTGTAGATCAACAACTTTGTATACAGAAAATGGTTCTAGTTTATCATGCGGTAATAGAAAGTTAGAAATTGTTTTTAATTTCTTTAATCGTTTCTTTACAGTTGACTCAACTCTAATTAAATTTCCATATTTTTATTATAAAAAAAGAAAGAAAAAATTCTATTAAAAATAGAGAAAAATGTTTACGAATGTTAATTTACAGCACAGAGAGTAAAATGATAAACCTCTATATTTATATACAATAGTCGTTATATTCAGTGCAATCACGTATTGAATTTCTACTTTTAAAGTTTGAAAGTAGCAACTGTACATCACATTAAAATCAATGAAAGATAAGAATTAGTGATTTCCAGAGTATCAGACCTTTAAAAAAAACATATTTATTGAATATCACGTACAAAGCTATCGAGTTGAAATTTATCTCTTTACTTATTAACGTTGATTTGACTTTGAATCCATTTCAATGCAATTGTGTATGGGAATCTCGATGGGAATATTATTAGCATGGGAATTTGTTCGACTGTAATCTGTTTTCATGTACATCTATTTCCAACTTTATGAGTTAATTTGATAAAAGATTTTATTTGAAAAAATCGAAAAATAATTCAATCGAAAAAGAAGAGATACAGCAGATATCCAACCACGAAAACATGTAAAAACAAGGCATCAGAACAGTCGGAGCGTTTGCTGCGACTTAGCCCCGTACAACCCGTAATCCTATTTCGTCCGCAACCATAATACGTCCGTAGCCCTAATAAGCCCGGAACCCTAATACGTCTACAACCCTCTAATGCGTCTGTTACCAAAATGCAAGTCAAGTTGGGCATTGTCAAGTTTACTGAAACTGTTCATTTTTAAAATTGCGCATAGCGCAATTACGAAAGCCCGTACGAAGTACCTTTCAAATAAAACCAACAATTTACGACATTATTTTAGAAACCCAAAATTTTTTGCCAACTTTCCATTGGGTATTCAATTACCTCTCAAATGAAACAAAAACTAGCAAAATCGGATGAGATTTACTCGATTTATGTGCAAAAAACACTTAGGGCCGCGTAGCAGCCTTAGTCCAAGGGCCCAAATTTGAAACTTTTTTCGACACGTTCTTTTCGGTATTCAATTACCTTCCATAAAAAACTAAATCTAGCAAAATCGGATGAGATTTACTCGATTTATGTGCAAAAAACACTTAGGGCCGAGTAACGACCTTTGAGCCCTCCCAACAAGCCCACGTTGCATCTTACCCAAAAACAATGTTCAGCAACTTTGTTCTACTCGTCAATACCTTTCATTTGATATATTACAAGCAGCTATTGCGTGTGTATTTCGGTAGATATCGTCGAAAGACTGAAAAACACCTATAGGGCCCTAGCTCTGGAGGGGCCGACCCTACCATGCCCATTTTCGAACTTGACCTTACTTTTTTCGATACCAATCGGGGAAAAAAAGAATTTTGAAAAAAGGTTGTGATTTACTCAAGCTAGAGGGGTCACAGACGGACGGACGGACGGACGGACGGACATTTTTTTTTATTGCGGATTCGTAGTCTATGAACATAACCAAATGCTTTGCCCTTACTGTCTGCTTCCAATTCGACGTGTTACAAACGGCATATTAATCTTATAAGCCCCCAGTACTTCGTACGGGGCTAAAAAATGGTACAATGTCATTAGACAAAGTTCTGGTGAAGTCAGTTCTCATTGCCGGATAAATTTAAATTTAGCAACGTTACGATTAAATTGTGCTGGATCGCGGTTTTTATTTTTATTTTAATATTATTTCATTTAACTAAACTTTTTTTTTTCAAATAACTTTGTCGAACACGAACATTGAAAGTTTGCAAAATTTGCTGTTACATACTGCACACATTCACATAGCGCACTGTACAGAACGTATATCAATACATTTCATGTAATCACTGAAAGCTTCCAAGTTATGTAATTAAACATTTAAATGAAAAGTAAAATGTTCGTGCGGCTATAACCCCGCATAAAATATCTGAAAATCACTATCAAACAGAATGTCAGATCGTCGACGGTTATAACGCTAAAGGAATTATAATAAAAATTAGTTTTATTTAACATTCATATACCGAAAGTTTTTACCATTTTTTTTTATAATAAACTAAAAGGCGACCATAAAAAATCCATATTTTATTTTTATTACAACTGTAAGATCCGAATATC
The DNA here is from genome assembly GCF_014529535.1 of Bradysia coprophila. Classification (NCBI taxonomy): domain Eukaryota; kingdom Metazoa; phylum Arthropoda; class Insecta; order Diptera; family Sciaridae; genus Bradysia; species Bradysia coprophila. The sequence goes on from NW_023503616.1 coordinate 2,538,422, forward strand.
CTATCTGAAATCCATTAAAGTTGAAAATTACGCACTCATTGCAAAAACTTTCAATCGAGAAAAGTAAATTCCCTTGATATGCAAAGTTTTTAAAATTACTTTTGCGTGCTAGTTTTCAATTTTCCTCCACCAAAAACTTAAAAACAAAAGCTATGTGGCTGCGATAGAATTACTATTTAATCGGTGTTTGACTTGGTGCACTGGCGTTCAGTTGCTGTAGGTCGTTACACGTTGAGCAGGTAAACGAACCGACAGTTTTAATTACAAACGGAAATGAAACTATTCGTAACTTGTTTGAGTTAAGCTTCGAATAAAAGGTTGGGCTGTTTAATAGGGTTAGCATAAATATATATAAAAAAACAAGTTTAATGCTTTTCGATTTATGCTATGTTTATTTTCTGTGGAAACTTGGCGCTGATAACACTAGTAATTACAAGACATTATAGAATGCCCTTTTAAGTAAATTAATTTCTTTTTATGCACGTATGTTGTGTAAACGACGGTAACATCGTGTTATCATATCAAGTTATCATAATCACCACAGTCATGTAACAATAAAGGGTGCGGACAATAAAAGCTTTCTTTCCTGTGGATTCAGTAATTTTCTGCGCAATTTGTTTTTCATTTTTCACAGACAACGTGTTGTATTCGTGCAAGCTTGTATATACAGCATAGAATTAATTAACGTAGAAGGTTCTTTCAGACGTAGCTTTTTTTTTAAATAAAAGTAAATCGCGGTGATGTGTTTATATTTAAAAATGAAATAAAATGCTGAGTAAGAATGCTCTTTGTTAAATTAATAAAACCATCAATCATTATCATGATAAATAAAGCTAAATGGTCTTTCATTGAGTTATAAATAATCATGTTGTTACAGTGGATTAGAATCCGAAGAAAATCGGTAGACAAACGCGTATTATTCTGCGTTTTTTCTGGTTCTTTATTCAATTCCTTTTGAACATATCTTGCGGAAATGTAAAAGTTTAGGTTCGTCCACAACAATTTGAGTTAATGTAGGTTAATTTGATAGACATTAACGTAATTTGCTGTATTTAATATTCCATTAAACGTTTAAGAAAGCTTTCTAACGATAAACAGCGACATTTGTTTAGAGAACATCGAACGTTAATGATACCTACATTAGTCACCTATTACTAATGATTCTAGTTCTATCAAATTAGCCGACGTATCAACAAAAATTTGTACGTTAAAACTATCTGATCTACTGAAAAATAATCAATTGGAATTGGCTATGAAATAAATAAAAAATCTCAAAACTTTGGAGGTGTGGTCCTAAATTCTTTTTTTTGTCTTACACTGAAGTGATGAAGCTCAATCAATCACACTTGAATTAATTTACTTTGGTTGTTGGCAGATCTGCATAAATTCTTAACCATTTTTTTTCGCCAAAATTGGCCAACTGAAACCGTTTTTCACAAGTTCACGAAGACACGATAAAACTATAACGTATAGTTTTTGATTGATGATACAAAAACGACGTACAAAAAAGGTATATAATATCTTCATGCGTTCGTTTTTGCATGTTCGCTGGCAAGTGTATTAGCATGGAACACATCAAAATTCAAGAATAAATGTCAGCCATAGACAGTAAGGTATGCGGTTTTCTTTCAGCGCATTCAATTGATCACTTATATAGAAGTTGTTTCACAAAATACCATTTTAAAGAGTACAAAATACAATGACTTACTCAATTGAATTCTACCAGAAGCTACAGAAATTACATTTAATTCACCACATAAAACTTACTATTGTTGACTCTAAGAGTTAAGGTAAATTAAGAAGAAAAACTTATTTTAAATTAATAAACAAATTACCCAGAAGAAATAGTAATCAAAATAATGATTTATTATGCATGTAGTTCTAGAAAATAATAACAAATCCCAGAAACATTTTCGATTGTCTGCGCCGAGGTTTTCTTACTCTCAATGTAAGACACTCATACAGATTCAAACAACAACAGCCAAACATATTATTAAATAATTTTTTTTTCGGCCTAATCATGTTTAATAAAATATTATTTTGTATATCATTTCATTAGTTCAAATTGAAAATTGCATTTACTGTATACGGTTGAATGGCTGCATTGCACTTACACCAATGAATCAATCAAGAAATACATTTATTAACCTATTTAAATGCTGTTTTGTTGTTGAATTTGTATGAATTGTTAAAATATCTACTGATTTGTAATACACAACAGAGTATTGAAATAATGAAAAAAGAACTAACGACGTGAGGCCTTGAGGTGTAAGAAAAAATGATCATCTTTGGAGATTTATCGAAGTCGTACTAGGGGCTTAATGTTATAAACTGGAATATCTCATTGGTTCGTTAAGCTTCAAATAAATTTAAATTTTCCTCATATTCTGTTTCACAGAGAACGAGAGTATCTATACCAAATCTATCGACTTAAACACATTTTAAACTTTTAGAAAATACTAATCATCTAATCTTCTACATATGTTGAATAAAGAGACTTGTTCATCTAATCTTCTCCGGACGATCCAGAGTGATGACAAGTTTTGGAGTTTTGGGTTAGTAAGGCTGTTAAGTAAAATGACTATAACAAATGATGATGGTGTTCTCTTACATAGTGAAATGTATGGCGAAACAAAAGAAGTACAAGATTTGGTTTCAGTACGTGACTCTTTTAACAAAAGTGCTAATAGATTTATTCGTTTTATAGCCTCTTGAATGTTAACTAAGCGTTGATGGCAAATTCTTGCATCAATTCAACTCTGTAAACGAATAGCGAAAAGAAAAAATATTTTCTGCAAAAGTCGTAAGACATTACTCAGCAATTATTGGAGAACAGTTTGATAATCCAGGAAATGAACACATTATTCTAATCTCGTCAGCAGCATCTAATCATCAGTAAACAGTTGACCGTCAATAGAATTAGAGTCATATTTCAGTTAGGATAAAAACACCATAAAACCACAAAACAGCAAATTACGCGTTCCAAGTAGAATTTCATTGCATTCATTCAAAACAAATAAGAGAATCGTATTCAAAGGTAAAATGTATATTGCGCCGCGTAAATATGCACATAATTCATATCTGCATTTCCTTTATTATTAAATCAAATCATTCAGAAGTCAATAACTTCTCACCACACTCGGTGTTACTGTATGTACATATTTGAATGGTGATGACAAACTAGCATATTATAAAAATTTAAAATTGTTGAACGAACATAGACATTTTTCTGCAAAATATGTAAAAGAGTCAGTGTGGTTGGTTCGCATAATCAATGTATAACGAAGGTGTTATATGTTAAACATATAGCAGAAGCTTCTTCAACAGTTAGTCGTCTTCAACTGCGTACAACGTAATGTTGGTACGATACCATTCGGTTATATTGTAAATTTATAGGAGAAGTTGTCAATAAAATGTATTGGAATGTCAACAATATTATTTACTTGTCCATTTTATGAGAAAACTGTTAATTGGTAACATACAAGGGCAGTCAATCGAATCCGTTAAACATGTTTGGCTTGTCACCAGCTACCAGACACTAGAAAGTTTCGATGAGGAAATGTTTATGAGAAGAAACGATCTTATTAATCGAACGGTTTAATGAGTTTGATTGCAGCTGTTGGTGTAATTGAAATTTAAGCATAATTTCATTTCAAATGTGTATGCGTAACGCATACGAAACGTGTCGTGTTTAGGTATAATTTCCTTATAAATTGAACAAGCTAAGCTTTGGATGTATGCATACTTATACTTGTACACCAAGGATAGTCAATACATTCAAAAAGCGTAACGAAGTGGCTATGACAACAACAAAAAAAGTGTTTGGAAAACTATTGAAGTAAAAGATTTTGTGTAAATTCTTCAAAATTACTTCGAACAAAAGAAGTAACAGATTCGATAATTATTCTACCGATATGCTTGTCATCTGTTTAATACTGAATGTTGTGGGCTGAAACCATACATTGAAAGCATTGTACCCAATTTCTTGTTATATTTGTAAAACGAGAGGTCATTGCGATATACAAATATTTTCTTTAAACTAAAGTCTAGAAAATAATAATAAAAAATCCAGCCGCTTTAAACACATTAACTCGTATTTGTTTACCCTGCAAACAATTTCGTGCAAATATTGATCGTTTTTTTATGATTATTTACTCAAAATGTTTTTATTTTTAAACTTTTTTTTTCAGTTGGAATACTTATCATTGGCTATAAATACTGTTATAATGACAATGCAGAAAATTCTCTACGAACTTACATTTTTTGTTCTTCTTGAGTAATTGTGCATGTTGAAAATTTACGAGCTAAGACAAGAGTTAATGTACTAGAATGTCTAGAATGGCTACAGATTTTTTTTCAAATCTCTCGCTCTCTCTCTCTATCTCTCTTTCCGTGAAATAATTGGATATTGAGCACATTACGTGATACAATTAAATATATATAATACCATTTTTTATGCTTAAATAAAATTATTAAAGATCGCGCGATGAGATTACATTGCTTTTTTTAAATGTAATTTCAATCAAATTATAAAAATGCTTTGGTTAAACGTATTTGGATTGGTTGAAATGTAGAGTTATGTTGACAGGTGATTGTGTTTTTTATAGGTTATGTTTAAATAGACGTTTTTTATGTTTTAAATAAATTGTTAAGGTTATTCCGTTGTTGAATTTTAAGTTCACTACATTTCAACCTATCTTTGAAGAAAAACTCGTTTTCTTATGGCTATTTACTTTCGATTATAGGTTCTAGGTTTAAGCCGTCGCGACGAAAATAGGAACAAATATGATCAAATATCGTCAGTGTTTTCTAGAAATATATTAATTGAGGAATTTGTTTTAGTTTCTAACAGAACATTACTTAAGTCTGGGGAATATTTAGTATACAATGGGAGAGTAGATCAAGAACAACAGATCGTATGATGAAAAGTAAACCCTAAAATGACTAGTTATCAACAACCACGACTAAAATAAATAAGAAGTACTAGACTTGGTATCTAACACTATACACTTTATACAAAATAATTCAATTTATAATACTATGAGATACCTCTTGCCTCGCATTTAAAGGGTTTCAGCTGCTTTTGGTCACATGAACTGCTAAGAAATACCTTAAGAAAAATAACAAATTTTGGAAAATTGTAGTAGATTCGGGGAAGGACCTGAAGACTGTTCATGTATGGCAAAATTATCTTATTAAATTCAAGAAGCCAGAAACATTGAATATTTTTTTTTACATTCTCAACTCTTTTAAATTTACATGGTCACATTTGTAATGCAAACTCGGTTAGACTTAATGCATATAAATGTATACTGTATAATGCCTACACAAAGTAGGGCACGTGCTATTGTTGTTTATGCTAAAGTAAAACAATTATCGTTGTTAGTCATACACAAAGATTTGACATAACTTTAAACAGAGTTTTCTTGTAGAATTAATAAATTAAATCTCGTGTTTATGTTTCGTTTGTTGTGAATATGGAAATATCAAATTTGTTTGAAAACATGTGAAATTTGAATATTGCTTTATGTCAGCGGGTAACAAATATACTCCATTCGATGGTAATATTAATAAACTAACCGAACGGTTTTTTTTGAATTTGAGAATGTTTAACAAACAAAACTCGATTATTGTGCAATATTTGAAATTGAATAATTAGCGTTGAGTGTCTTTTATTCATTATTACTTAAGCAAATGCGTTTTCCATTCTTATAATATGGTTATTTACGTACTTCTGTTCACTCACTAACTGATTCAAGAAAAAAAAGTGAATTGGAATACAGAGACGGTGTTTTGTCTGTTTTAAATACATAATTAAAAGGCGACAGCGACACAAATGGACTTTTTATGAAAATGAAAATAAGAAGAAAAAAAATTCCCATCAGCTTTTAAAAGTGTGTATTGTGGACGGAATTTGAAATTCTTAGTCAAGGTCATTGTTAATTGATTACATAGAAGCATTTGATTCGCATAAACATTTGTGTAAAATAAATTAGCTTGTAATGTTTCTGCCAATGAAAGCGGTTGATATTTCCATTATACTTTTTCCCACTAATGTCTGCAAAAAAGTATTTTCTTGTGCTTTTTTGCAATCAATTAAATGTGGTACTCTAATTCTTCTTGTACAAAATATGTGATATATTTGAGTCAAGGTAGCTTGTTATTTAGAATTTATAATCATTTGTCCAGATTCACTGTCAGTTCCATCAAACCGAAGGAGTTTTAAAACAAATTGTGGTATAAATAGTCAGCTTTCAGTCACAAATGGTGACACCTTAAATACATTTAAAGGCGTTCCCACTCTGTCAGTTACTGTCATCTGTCCCTAGAGTTGTAAAATAGTTTCTGAGTTCTGTGTTAAAAAGTTTTTACGATATAATTTCTTACACGAAACCTTTGTCGAACAGCAACTACAAAATTTTGACAACAATGACTTTCGACAACGTGGTCTTAGGCATAATGCAATGAATGAAGTAATAGATTGTGTATAAAACACTATACTTTAAATGAAAGAAGTAAGAGCAATCTTTATATGAGAAATCAGTTGATAGTACAGTTGCTTACTGTTTCTAAAACGTTAATACGATCATGTCTTAGTACTTCGTAGATCATTATCTGGACGCAGTTGGAGTAAAAGCGAGAGAAAAGGCGTGTATGATTCTTCTCTCTATACCGCCAACAAAAATTATGATGCCCACAACACCAATTATAATCTTGCAAATTTATCTCTACCGTATATATATATATATATATAGCCCTTCATGTAGATAATATATTTGAAATTCTGTATTTACAACTTGAGAAATAACATCCATAGCCAAATGAACATAAAATCGATACCACAACCCATCTTTAGCATCAAAAATCACACATTAAAATCATAATTGCAAGCATGTTATGCTCCTTTTCTATAATTTTCTCCTTGCACTCAAATAAACGATAATTTTGCTTGCCACTTAACCTGCATATCCATAATTTACTGGCTAGATACTTAACAAAAGTTGTAAATAACTAAACATGGTAATTATAGACGACACGTTAATATTCATTTATTTGTTATGTTCTTTGCGATTTAACAAATTGAGTGTAGGGGTTACAAATTAGCTCTTTTGTAGAGGAGTGAGTGATGGTTTTGCCATTCTCTGGCGTATACCACCTAACATAATTCATCTTCATTAAGTGCAACAATAACAAGGAAACACATTTGACTAAACGTGCAGAGGCGATGCATACCATATGTGTGTGCATCGTACTTCGACCCTTTATCTATAAATTAAAACCGTCCAAATACTCAATATTAAAGTGTGATTGAAGTTATTCCGACATAAAATTCAGCAAATATAAATTAGTTAACGATTTTTGATTTATATCTCCATTATACGACTGTTTAAAGTCGTATCTGTTCATATATCCTCAAAATCGTAAATCACCGGTCAAACAAATGTTTAATATTAATTCGTTCCAGTTTTCGCGGTTCATGTCACATGTGGAGCTATATCAGCTATATAACATAAGTGATTTGGTGACTCTATTACATTTCAACTGAAATGTTTCGTACTTTTGGTTATGCCAGTCCAGTGCAGGCCACACACCGTCTAAATTTGCAAAGCATTTCATGACACACATGCTAAACGACGAATAAATTAAATTCAAAGTATTACTCACTCATGTGGCATATATTTATTAGAAACATATTCCGTATATATATCGCATTTACCATACGGTAAAATGAATTAATTCGATCGGCTTGAGCATAATCGTTAGCATTGCAGCCGTAAATAGATATTCCTTCTCTTTGTTGTCACCAACATTGATATTAATTTGATGTAAATCTACCATGAGCTATATGCTTTTATCGAATATAAACTATAAGTATTGGCGGTTAAGTTACAAAGAAGCGGTCGGACTTTTTACTTCATAGCTTAAGCGATAGTTACAAAAGACAAAACGAACAAAGAAAAACCATTTCTGCTATAAGTGCCTGACTGCGCAATCAAAATTTCTTAATGGTGTTAACACTTTCGAATACTATTTATTAGAATCGGGTAGGCCGCTGATAACCTATCTTCAAGTACCTGCGTAGCAAGTCGCACGTATTTTAATATCAGTGTGACCTAATTATGAATCCATCAAAATTTATAGGGCTGTAATCTTCCTATAGTAGCCGATGAATTAACAAAAAATTAAACAAATCGAGAACAACAAATTGTTACATAAAACAAGGTAAATTGCACACAGAACACGTGTGTGTCTGTTTTCACCACATTGAGGTTTCCTCATACACTTTTTTCTGTGTGTTTCAGTTAAGTATAGGTATACACAAGAAATGAATTAAACCAAATAGTGTTATGAACCTTGATGGTGATACAAATAGTTGAGCCATTATTACACATAAGATACAACGCTATTTCAATTTAACAAAGATCAAATTTTTTAAATTCTGTCAATATCGGTAAAATATTACTTTGATAGATCAAAGGTTTGTGTGTTACACTGAAAAAATCTTTATGAGAATAAAAAAAAACGGATTTTTGATTGCTCGTTCTTTCTTTAGATATACAACAAACAATAATTGATTGTATGATTACTGAAAAAGTGTATTTCAAACAATAATTGCTGTTCAGGCTGTTACATTAATATGAGTTAAAACGTTGATGGTTGACCCAGTTTTTATTTTCGTTTATAACTGATTCATTCATTCGATATTGTTTATCATTTAATATCTGTTCTAGGATGCTTTTGTTCGCTTATGACCTTATTTCGCTATCGAAAATATGGAAAAATTGGTTTATACCTCAAAATATAAATTGATTGAAGGCTGGGTGTGTGTGGCACTTATGATTAAATTGAAATGAATGGCTTTGGTAACTTTCCTCGACTAATAGATATTTTTTTATCACATTTTATAGAAATGTAGTAACAGTATTAAGTACATGACGTCGCATTTAACCATCACATTACGCACGCAACCGAAAATTACAATTTCTAATTGTTTGATTGCAATTACTCTGTTTATCGATAATGTTTCAGGCATGAAGCTTATCAGAAGTTTGTCAACAGGTGGATCCTGTACATAATATATGTCTATCAAAGATAATAAAATTTTCCGAATTTCATTTGTTCGGAACAGCCGCAACAGTAACTTAAATAAATACCATGGTTTAAAGTCGATAGGTTTGATTTCCTGAGCATATGTTTTTCGAAAGCACATTTAAATATCAGTAAGCTACTGGACTTGGTGAAATGGGAAGATGAAGGAAATTGATAAATTTGAAATTTCAAACGGTTAAATGAACTACACATTCATAACCTATCAGTCCATATAAAACAAATTTAACAGAGAGAAACGTTATATTTTGAACGATCATGGCAAAGAAAAATTTCTTTCTACACAAGTCTTTTGTCTTTTTATGCCACATAAAGCTACGTATAGGATTAACATATGTTCAGAAGATTGTATGTACATTTTCCACTCCCTCTACACATTTATATATATGCAACATTTCATTATGTTAATAACATGCACAAATAATCCAATAATAGTAACACAGAATCACAGAACATTCATTTGAGTTTGACCATTTCGTATATGTATATCCAACATGCATTATTATTTGGTTTGGTTTTGAACATACAAGAGATATGTATACCATTGCATCTCGCATCTTTTAAACGAAACGACGGTTTTCTTCTTATAATAATAAATGTGTACACCAACAACAATAATGTACTCTGACTGTGTCCGACCGAAGTTAACGGTATCACCGTGTACTTTTATATTTTATCATCATGCATTTACCATCATGTGTACGGATGGCAAATATATATATATATATATATATATATATATATACAACAAAAATGTGTGCACATTATAACATACGGTCAAAAAGAACATTTCGTTTTTTTTACACAACCATCTCGGTTATTATCCCGCGCAACTTTGTTGTTATAAAACATTTAAATATACCTTTGGTCTGCAGATTGGTCTCGTAGATGTGGTATTGAATTCTTGAGGATCGAGGAAATAGCGTTGGGAGAGAAAATAAGAAATGTGTGTGACCACAAATTGCCTTACCATCATTATTCTTATGTGAGATATGGTTGGAATTGTTGATAGGTTCGTTTAGGTTTCGATTGACATTTGAGATTAAAATAAAATATATTTGACATTGTAACTAACAAACGAGTTGTTGATTATGGTATTTTATGTTCAGTTCTTATGGCATTATTTTCTACGATAGATGTAATGTTCATGTTCATTTAAACAATGCAATGTTATATTGATGATGACTGTAAAGATATAATGGAAAAAATTTCTATCTAATGCATTCCTTCCTTTATACACCAATACAACACCGAATTGTCCAATGACCTATATTTGTTTGAATTGAAAAAAATATTTAAAAAATTAAAATTAAAATAAACAAAAACGCCCATCAACAAATGGCTAAATTATTTTGTGAACGAGAGAAAAAAAATCATCAAATGCCGTGTGCGTTAATCTAACTGATCTAATTTTTCATTAATATATTCCACACAAATCTTAATCGAGAATACAATCTAAAAACAATATGTTACAAATTATATAACATGTTAGCAATTACAACAAAAAAATTATGTATTGGGTTATTTTACAGAAGAGAGAAAAAAAAATCAATTGTCAAGGTAAAGTTTTTATTATTTTTTTACTTGAATGAAAAATAAGACCTTTAACTTAGCGTATGTAATTTATTGTTCACTATGTGTTATTAAACATTATTTATGTTTCTTTGAATTTAGCGCGATTTGCGAATGCTATTGTTGTTAGCAAAAAAAATCATGTAAACACATTGAATACATGATGAATATTTGGTGCACTTTATGATGACACATTCATTTAAACAGCGATCTATCAAATAGAACGAAATTAGCAAAAGGTGGAACGCTATTGTGCTTTTGGATTTTCAAAAGTCCTTCCATATAAACTTCATACAGAATGAATAAAATACAGCAGAGCAAAGGCTAGTCATATGTTACTGACATGTCTTTACATAGTAAAATCAATGTTGAAATAAATGAAGTAAAAGATTTAGCTTAAAACACTTTTCGCTTCTTTGACCAAACTAAGTATTTTATGATTTAACGCGAATCAATTGCTGTTTATAAAAGAATTTAAGGTATTATACAGTAAAATGAAGTATGCGTAAAAGATAAATGCTTTGAAGAGATGTAACAGATTATAATGAACCAGCAACCACTTGCCATTAATGAAAGATTTATCTTTTGTATATTTCAGATATGGAGAGAAAAAGTGAAATTCTTCATGTTTTCTGTTTTAAGAGTTGCTCTGGTTTGTAAATGATTCCACACAAAATTTATTTAACAAATGTAAATCTAGATTTTTTATTTTAGTATTTTATTCCTGCTAGAGCGGCATGCCTAACCGAAATTTAGAAAATGAAAATCTTGATACCGAATTTCTCTTAAATTGAACTCCCATAAATTAAAAAAACATGTCGAAATTCCCTTTTCTCATTATTAAATGAAACAAAATGAAGTAAACGATTTGACGATGCTTTGTACAACAGGACTAACAGATTTAATGACTATACCGCGATCCGCTTACAGTTTCTAAAAGATTTTTCCTTAGTAAATTTCATACACATATAACACATATCGTAAATTATTGACTCGAAATGTATTTGTAATTCACAGTGACATCGATAAAAATGTCACATAAATTCTGATCAAAACAAGGTATTAAAGTGCATCAAATTTTTAAAAGATATAAAACACTATATGGGTTTGGTCAGGCTTTCCAGCATACCTCCCGCATTATAAGTAAGTGAAAATATTTAATTTACAACGTTAAAAATTGAGTATGATTGAGTGCATCTGTTGCAAGTTTGATTTTATAGCCGATTTACAGAAACAACAATTACAACCACACATTCTCTATTCGAATCTAATATAAGTATTCTTGATGGGTGTGCATCATAATAATCATAATATTCGAGTAGAAATGCCAGATTTAGTGTTAGGGCTTACCTTAAAATATCATTGATTTTTCTTCGACAAGATTGTTCCAAACAAATCTGTAAATAAACAAAAACTGAGTTAGAATAACCATTTCATCTCATTATTTTGATGATCTATAAAAATAACAAACAGAAGCATTATAATAGACGTTATTGCACTATCCTATTTGAATATTATGCTTATTACATAACTGTAAAGTCAATGCCACACTAACTTCTAACAATACACCCAATTTAGTTCTCTTTTTTGACAATTTTACGGTTGTCCAAATTCAAAATATAATTTAGAAACTAGTATTAATGGCATACATAGCCACATATATACGCAGATATATAGTTCGCCCATTAGAAGCAATTTATGAATTGTGAAATTTAAAAGAAAATTCAAACAGAACCACTACATGGAACAAATTATCTTTTTTTGAAGAAAAAAAAAATCATACGTTGGTTTCGTTGCAGCACCTAAAACGTTGATTGTACAGTGAGTGTGGTACTCATGTGTGGTCGTATTATATGCCACATAAATAGCCGAAAATAAGTAACTGTATGTGGAATTAAATTAAATTAAATTAAAGTAAATCAATTTTCTAGTTCAATCGTTGACGAGAGCGAGACTTTATGGTCTGTTGACCTTTACCATCAGCAAAAATTTTATGGTTTGTTTAGTTTGTCGTTTTTGAAGAGTACGATATACTTCGCAATACCATTTATCGTCAGGGTTGCGGTGCTATTTTGAATACCGTAAATTGTTTTGAAAAAATTAAATATAATGTGCCACATCCACATGGGCCCACTTTCTTTCATTTTAAGTTCTACAAACCGCAACATCTATTATAATTAGTGAATCTGTTACTTCTTTTTATCAAAGTATTTGCAACAGATTTATCTAAAATCTCTTACATCACTAGTTCGAACAACTTATTGGCTATACATATAAGCTCACATTACCTAGAGCACATTCATTATTTCTGTCGTTTTTGTCGATAACGTTGACGTCGAGGAGAGGGTGTATAATATTTCGGATTTTAAATTATAATTTTTTTTTGCATTAAATGCGAGACTGTTCTACGTCCTCACTTTCAATAAGTTTACTGAAAGGAAACGGTTAAATATGACCGATTGATTCGGGCCAAATGTGACAAGGACAGGACAATAAAATATTAGACACATCGAAAATAAATTCATGTCTTGCATTTATGGATTGAAATTGGAAACAAGCAACTGACATGTAAATCGTTCGAAATAAAATTGCATTTCACGCTAGATATAATACGATCGTTTTGCATATTTTTGCAGTCGATGTTGAAACCTATCGGAGCTCATAAAATTCACTCTTGACATGCCGGTGAAAATGTTTCATTATCAAAAACATATAATCTATTGCTGTGGTGACGCAAATAAAAGAATGAATAAAATTTCAGTGATTCACTGCAGAATTTGATTTTTTGTGTGTGTATATTTTCACAATTTCAGCAATTTATCATGTTACACTGTCATAAGAAAAAGATTTGTGACTGTCAACATTGTACGATTTTTAGAAACTGGTAATCATTATCCACAACGACGTCAATACTAAGCGAAGAGCTTCATCCAGGGAAAACCAACTGTTATAGATTGAAATAAGCAACATGGTTTCTGTCACTGTTTCGATCTTAGAGACAGTGCAATTCAATTTCATTACACCTCAAAAGTTTTAAAGAATTATTTTTGTCAACATCTCTACAGGGCATGACGACAATGGCAAGGAAACAACTAAACAAAAGTGTAGAGTCATACCATGTTTCATGTAAAAGTCTAGCGAATCATAAACGAAATGAAATACATGTTGAAACTAATGAAGTAAATAGAGTTTAAGCAAAGCACTGCGTAATTAAGAAAGAATTTGGAATCGATTTGAGCGAGAAGTACAATTATCGGAAAGACAATATCGCAGAGCTCTCATACGGAGGTATTTAACAGTGTTCGACAAAGGAAAACTAAAATCATATATTTAACTTGATAGTTGCGTGTGACTGAAACATAATTTTTCTTTTTCATTTTGTATTATATCAATGGAAGAAATTTAACACATTTTCTTTTTCGGGGGTTATGCAATGATTACGAACAAAAAATACATAATATTTTTAGTGGGTAATTCTTGTGAACTTTTATGTTCATATGAACATGAACATTATGATTTATGATTTATTTTTTGTGCGATTAATCGAAACATTTATAAAAGTCTGTTAATTTTACAAATAAACTTTTGATTGTCTCTAAATTATTTTCGAATTAGTGTAGAGGTGTTAAAGTTCCTCACAAGTTTTATTCAATGCTACTCGAAATGAGCTTCCGTATAATGATTATATAGGTGATGGTAGAGAAGGCTATCATTTTGGTTAACATCAAAGTTTATTGATTTGTTCTACGTTTCATTCGAGGCTAAAGCAAGTGTTTTGCGTTTTTTTTTTCGCATCACGCAGCCAATTACAACCGAATCACCTTAAGAGAAGTAATGAAGCTGTCAGTAAAATTCAATTAATTATTTTACACTTTTTGTGGATTTCGACTCGGATTTAACAGTTTAAATTGTGATGTCATGTGAATTGTTTTTGTACCCAGTGTTTTGTGCTTACAGTCTGAAAACAAAAAAGATATTTGCAAAAAGTGGTATGTTAGACATAGGATCGAAGCTATGCAATAGACCAGTCGTTGCAGTGGGAAATAATTACATTTCAGATAGCCAGGATTAAAACATAAAACCGTATGCCCAGGATTTACCAAGAAAATTATGGTTATACCGGACAATTGGAAAGTTAATTTCAAATGGAATTAAATTGACTATCTGTATATGGTTTCGATGAAATAATAAAAGGTTAAAAAATTAATTAAGTCATTAGCGCAATAAAAAAAAACTTTCAGATTTACAAACAACGATCATACGCAAAAGAGAAGATGATCAAGAAAATGAAAGTATTGATTTTTCTTCGTTATTGAACCTAATTGCTCTGTTATTATTTTCAAATTTGTCTGTATCTATTTCCTTCATGTCGAAAACCATGCAGAAAAACCATTACTTTTTATCCGAAAACAATCAAATTAACCACCATACCATCCATCTATTAACCTTATACATACAATATACCTTTTGCTTACTATGGAAGAAAATTAACTTTCTAATCAGTGTTTATTGTTTAATTGTAAAAACACACAAAATAACGAATAAACGTTGCATAAGCCATTGAATGAATAAGAAATAAAAAATATATTAAAGAAACAAGAACCATCCGATGAATGCATTTACAGATAGCTGCAATCATGTATCAAAACTTTAGCCTAAAAGCGCTACAATATCGCTCAATATGTCATCAAGAAGGAAGTTGCAATATAATTAAAGAATTGTAAGTTTTATGTGAGTTTTGGTTTTAGTTGTAAAGAACAATATTGTGGTTAGTAGTCTGCTGGTTGGTATTAAATGAATTGTGGTGTATATATCACAAAAGAAAAATCTTTTCGATAATATTGTGAATTGGAGTTCTCTTAAACTGCGCTCGTTAAACCATTTTAAATGAAACCACATCATATGAAAATATGTTGTGTATATGCAAGAGTATAGTCAGCTCTGTACCGAGTTGCATAAAATTGCACTCATATGTTTCGTTTCAGCAACACACTAGTCTATCGAGAAAAATAAAATAAAATGCATTTTGTGATGATATGTACAACTGATATACACAAGTAAGTATACATCGAAAGAAAGGTAATATCAGAAGTACGTACTACGTACATACAAAATGCATGTGTGTTCTATAAAAAAGCATATATATATAAAATGCAATATTGGTTTCATGAAAAACTGATCAAAAAGCTTGACTTTGAATTTAAAAAGAAACTAAAGAAAAAAAATAAATTTATTTACATTGAAACTGGTTTATCCAAGAGCTGAACGTATTTTATCTTTGCCACTAAAAGAATAACACGGTGGCGCGACAGAATGTTATGTGTTGGCTGGGTCTTAAAGGTAAAACCGTTTCATGTATTTGTAGATGGCAGTTGGGTTTTATGTCTTATCGTACCTGTGACCATATTGTGGTTACTTTTGTGTATGCATTTTATTTTCCATGAAACTTTTTTTTTTATTTCGCATTGAGTCCAGAGTACCACAAGTCATTGTTCTGTCTATTTTCACGAAGTACTTGAATTTGTATTTAATTAATGGGGAAAACATGTTCTTCAGGTTAAAGTTTATTGGTTCAATAGTCCATGTTATACAACTTTTGATAAGTTGGACGCTCTTATATTAAACCAAAATTTGAAGAAGTAAATTACTTTCTTATTGTTCTCGTAAGATCTAGCTCCTATAGAAATGGCAATACAAATGGCGCGATACGTCATACAAATTTAATCTGTTCCTTCTTTCGTTTTTAATTTATTCTTGTGTTTGCCACATGATCATGACTTCTTTAGTTTTAACAAACATTTTT
This sequence comes from Bradysia coprophila, assembly GCF_014529535.1. Classification (NCBI taxonomy): domain Eukaryota; kingdom Metazoa; phylum Arthropoda; class Insecta; order Diptera; family Sciaridae; genus Bradysia; species Bradysia coprophila. The sequence continues at coordinate 2,554,905 of NW_023503616.1, forward strand.
CTATTATAATAGTATACTAGGCCGAGCTCATCTCTTAGTATTGACGTCGATGTCGATAACAGATTGTAAGTCTCGCCTAAAGTAATATTTCCTAATCAGCGAAATATATTCCTTTCCAAATGTCATTGCAATGCAACTGACTCAAAATCAAAAAAACATTTATTTCTAAGAAAAATGAAAGTTTTCAAATAATGTATGTATGATGATGCCTCACAAGATCTTACATAATACGCCTCATAACCACACACCTCAAAATTTACTGATTAAAACAATTGCCAACTCCTGCTAACCGAAACAATAATCATAAACAATAGGCATGTACATATCACCAGAGTACACAACAATAAATTACCATGAAAACGTTCCCTTTCTCTTATTAAATCTTTATCAATATCAATAGACGAATAAATAATTCATTCAATCGAATAAAACTCACTTAATTTTCTCCATATTGCCATATTGCGCTCTCGTGTCCCATTTCTATTAACCGAATTTATAATCTGTGACTGAAAAACTAAAGTACACCACAGTATTGTACAGTACGGATATATATCCATTAGTTGTATGAAATAATCATTTTTCTACCTCCACAAACTCAGCCGGGACTTTTATGACTGCCTGTAGCAATTGTTTTATCGTACCAGTATTTTACTAAACCTTTCAGAAATACCGTGGTCTTATGAAGTAAAATTAATGCAAATGAAGTACAAGATTTTTTATCAAAAAAAGTGAAAAATTTGATGATTTCACGATGTCTGAATAACATACAAAGCCATAAAAATTGAAAATGTACATGATGGTACCTCAACAGAGGTATCAGTTTTAAATGCTTTCATTTCGGTTTTCTTGAACCTTTTCGTTATTGCATTCATAAATTCATCATGACAAATAAACGAGCCGTGCAATATATGCAGCTAATCAACTGTGACATTTAATAGAAAATAAAATTTTATTTTAATGAGGTTTAGGGAGTGATTTTTGAGGTTTTCCATACACTCATTGATCAGCGATAGTATTATTGTTTTATGCCATGGATGGATGGATGTGTAATTACTTTTTAGTTGAATGCTGAAGAACAACAATACTGGGAAGGGTCAATTATGATCTCCACATTCTGCGATGAGAAAGTATTCAGCGAATGATGTCACACGTTTCTATAATGCCTCAGCGCGGTGAGAACCAATCATCTTTCAAAATTGATAAATTTTAATTTTATTTCGTGTGCCATATTAATTTATTACGTGAACATTATTCACTGAGTGATTTTCGTCAAGTTTGGGCAAAAAATAATATTTAATTATACTCCACAAGATGATGAAGGATTTCAATTAATTTGCACGAGTATAGCCGCATAACGATCTTAAATACAAGTCATCATCCGATGGTAGGGGTAATTTCGTTAGCAGATGATGAGATTGAAAATTTAACGTCGTCTAAAAATATATTAAAAGACTTTTCGGTGTATAATAATCCGAGCACCTTATCGTTGAGGTAAAAAATTGATTAAAGTTTGGCAGAACACCTCTTTCTAAGAGGATGCATTAAATATAATCAAATTTTAGCAGATATTCTACCTACCCATCAAACTGAAGACATCTTAAAAAAAAGACAAAATGCAGCTATCATCAATTATAAAATTCATAAAACCGCTTATGTAATTCTATCAGCCAGCGTCGTGTTTTTGTTTATCTCGTGGAAAAAAAACGGCAAATTTCAATGCCAAAATCAAAATTAAGGAAAAGAAACTCGTTTTTTTATTGTGTTTGAAATTAAATAGTTTCAGTTAAAGATTTTAAAGTTATGTCATCGTATCATCTTTAATGTTATTTTGACGACTGAATGATCGTTCTCCGATCTGTCTCGACGTTAAGTATATTTTGTTTCTTTTTATAAAATTTTTTAAATTTATTTATTTTCGCTTTGTGTGTTTTTTTTTTCCTGTTCGAATTAAATCAAAACAAAATCCACTTCGCTTGAAATATTTAGTTGAAACTAAAAGTCTGATGATATCACTTTTGGAATGAAAAAAAAAAAAAAAACAGAAACAACAACAACGAAACAAAAACATATTTTATGCGAAGAAACTCTTGGAATACCTAAGAATGTTTTAATCTTCTTCTTCCTCTGCTAAGGTCCACAGAAGATACCATTCTTTTAATAATAAAAAAAATATTATATTGCATGTTTTGTGATATTCGGTTGTCTTAATTCCATTTCAAAAGCATTTATTTGAAGCAGACAGAAAAAAATGAATTAAAATTATATGTTTTGTGCAGCCAAAAGGGGCATGGAGCTTTGTGATACGTTTGTTTTATACGTTACAACGTAATTAAATTCTTCCATTCTTAATATTGGCCTCTTACAATAAAATAAAAAAAATTCGTTGGTTTCCATTGTTTATTTTCGTTTCTCGTTTGTATGGTAAATAAGTGATTTTTTTAATAAAATTACAATTATAAGATTGCGAGGCCCCAAAATTATTAACGAAAACAGATAGAGAACAAAACGTTGCTATATTCACAAGACCATATATTCTTTGGCTAAATTTAAACGTTTCCAAAACTGTTTTTCTTTTTAAATATTAAATTAAGGGGCGAGGTAAATAACTGTCAAAACGATACATTTCGTTAGTTAGATTATACTTTTTCTCTCTAAAATGTAACGTATAATTTTTTGTTAAATCATTTTCGGTTCGCGCTATCTTTCGCCATAAATAAATCGTTGGAATTTTCAATTTTCTAACTTTTTCGTATCATGCATATACAATACATACTATACATTCCATATCATGTGTTCATTTCGATAAAACTGTATTCGAATTATTATATGGCCGACTTAAATTAGCCATCTAAGCGCTACGACCTTGTTCATAAATTGGCTAATTAGACGGGCAAAGCACATTTTAAAAGGTAATTATTTCTTTATAGAGAAATATTGAATGAATAAAAAAGTATTTTTGAGAAACTGACATCAAAATTATCACACCTCAAGGCAATTAATCAATAACGAATTATGTAAAGGAATATAAGATTAAACCATCTAGACAACCAGATAACAATTGAATTAATATTTATTTTATTTAAATTTTTAAATATTATTGTGCTTATTCAGAGCGTTGGCTTGTGTGTGTTTTTTATTTAAATATAAATAATGGAAGTTGTTTGTTGTAAGCACATGTTTTTAAAACACCGATATTTTTTAGACAATCAGAAGAAATTTATGTAAATAATATTAATACGGCATTGAAGTCAAAGATCATGTTTGTTAAATTGAAAAAAATGCTTCACTCACTTTATTTGTGTGTGAAATTTTATCGTATAATGATCACAACGGTCTGAATATAATATCAATTGCAGAGATCGTTAATCAAAGTTAAAAGGAAAACATTATCTCGATCTAGCTGGAAGAATGAGCACCTTGTCGGTTTATTGGCTAAACAAACACCATCAGAAAACTCTCAGACAAAACCAAACAGACGGCCATCATCTGTTATCGATAAAGGATGTAGAAATAAACGACAATCTCTGACTAATTCGGTATTTAATAGCAAAAAAAACATGTTCAAAAAATGAAGTAAAAGATTAGTAGTTAAGAAAAAAAACTTATACTAAATGAAGTAATAGATCCGATAGAAAAACGTTTGATACGCTTGCCGTCTGTGAAACGATAACGGTGGATATTTTATAACTTAATGCAGGGCCTATTTTCCAGATTAGAAAATCTTGTCAAATCTCCAAATTCACGAATCGAGAACTTTTGGAGTGAGCGACTTCGGAGTAAAATGAATGTCGCAATGACCAAGAAATAACTTTTGAAAATCATAAGTAGAGCGAAATGATTTTTCGCAGCTACATCGTGTCGTAACCGTGGTTTAAGTATATAAAATTCAGCACTTTACTGTGATCCTCAGACTGATGGGTAATTACAATAAAATACAAACGATTAAAACGAGAAATTCGCATAATGTACATTTAACGAAAATTGTCCCCAGTTTCGTGGAAATTATGTCAAACGATAAAAACAAACATTTAATAAAAGCAGAGAATATAAGGTCATCGAGTTTATGACTACCACCATACCAAATGTTCTAGCTGCAACAGAGATCACTTTTCCATTCAAATGACTGCATTCACGCCATATTTCTTCGAAAAAATACTCTCGTCATTTAGTCACAACATATTCAGCCAACAATAACCTTTTTTGCATAAATATTTTTTTTGCTAGAAAAAATAAAAATAAACAAAAGTCGTATCTGCATAAAAAAAAACGAAAATAAAAAATAAAAATAAACGTTCACACTACACGGCACAAACGAAGATGAAACCTTGAAAAAGGAGACTTCTTAGAAATAAATTTTCATTAACAAAACAATAGATTGTCTACTGTGCTTCACTATAGAGAGATCTGATGAATTTATACATAACGAAATGATGGGTCGGTTTTTTTACTTTTGTTTATATTATTGCAGACATGTTATAAGTTGAAGTTCAAGATTAAAGATCATAGGAAAAAAAACGTCGAAATAAAAAAAAAACGAAACTTTACAATTATACGAAATAAAGAAATTTACCGAACGTTTATCCATTGTACCGTTGAGGAAATTGTTTTGTGTTTGACATGGAAAAGAAAAAGAAAATGACTGTTCGGAAAAGTTTTGACAAGTTTGAGATGGACGATAGATCGTTAGATTGCTTAGTATCTAATTCGTCTATATCATACCTACCAATAGCGCGGACTTAAAAGATTGGAGATCTGATCAGAAGGAAATACGTACAATAATCAAAGATCACGTACACGTACTTTATGGTCTAATTGTAATTAAGTCAGACATCTCATTCATCGATATAAATTTGTAATTTATTCATTTCAACATTATGTTATGTAATGAAATTGCTGTTTTCATTTAATTACATTCAGACTATTTGAAAGCCATCACTAATATATTCAAATATAGCAAATCGATAAACATCTGTAATAATTAGAATTATTAAAAAAAACATGCACAGACGAACGAACAAATTTCACGTTTGCTTAATGATTAATTCGTTCAATATCTTCTTCAAGTCATTTTGATGCTGTATTTGGATTGATTTCATCAATATTTATTTATACAATGTTAACGAACTAAAGCAAACATGATTTCTCTATCCTTAAAGGAAAGATAAATTATGCAATTTGGCTAGCTATAGCACTACCAATGCCTAAAAATTATGATGTTGCTGTAAATATCGTATTAGGACATCTACTTATGCATGTACCACCAACAAGACTGACAACAAGACTCAAGAATATATTTTTTTTAAATGCGTTAGCCATCGGTAATCACTAAAACAAAAAATCCAAACATCCAAACCACCAAGGATATAAAATAATAAGAAAATAAAAATGCAGAAAAGCGAAAAGCATTTGTTGCAGCTAGAAAAGAATATTAAAAAAACGACTTGATTGCGAGGGTGGATTTTAATTATGGTTATGCATCGTAAGAACGTTGTAAAACCGAGAAGAAAATCTAAAAGTAAAAAAAAAGTTAATGCAAAAAACATAGTCGCGTACAAATTTATTGCAAGTGCATGTAACGCTAAGTTTAAAAATAGACTTTAAAGCTCAAATTTAAGAATATGAAATAAAACAAAATAAAAAACTTGAATATGTTCTATAAATAGCCATGGCTTGTGGGTATACTCGAATAGAGAATCTGCTATACAGATGATGAAGATGGTATTTACTGTTTGGTTTAAGTTATGTATACGATTTGTTGGCAAAGGAATAGTCGAACAAGTTTTGTAATTTTCTTGATAATCAACGAATTAAGCAACAGAATTCAAGTGTTTTTTTTTTTTGTTATGCTGTTTTACTGGTTGCTGTCTTGCGTTAAAAGCCTTTAGCTCTAAGGTTTGTATAACTAAGCAGTGGCAGTTCTTTTAGGTTTACTATATGAAAGATAAAGATAATGGTTTTTGGAATATAAATTAATTTGAAATTTGTGTGATAGTAATCGTTCGCCAATTACTAACTGTTATGTCATCTGTTATCGAAAACAATAAAAAGAAACGGGGGTGTTCGAATACCGTCAATTGGGATGAATAGAAACTATCAGGCGATACTACTGTTTCGTATATGGTTGTTAATGAATAATTCATGCCGTAAGTGCTCTGTCTCCCTTTTTTGAATTTTCACCGGGCTTACGGCGTCAACAAGTACATTTTGTACCAAATGTCTGAAACAATCAGATCTGATGATGTTGATGATGATTTGTTCTCATGAAATATGCACAAAAATCGCCTAATCATGTAAAACACAGTATGTCCGTGGTTCCAAATTTTTATTTTGACGAGTGGAAATACCGCCTTCTACTTCGGGTCAGGCTATAACGTACCCACTCGTCAAATTATGATACCCCTGTCGTCTGAAAAAGGTTAAATTAAAAGGTATCGTGGTATAATCATAAAATCTGCTAATTCTTTAATTATCATCTAACAATTGATTCAAAATATTGTACTTCACTTGTTAGAACATTAATTTTACAATGAAACTACATAAAACTTAAATCATCGATTATTTTTGTCGTTGCTGTCAATAACATATGATACGTCTTTTCATTGACTTCTATTGATATTCGAAAAAAATTGAAATAATTGTCCTAGAAAATATTTTATTGCAAAAATAATTGAGATCTATCGAGAAAATATCTTTCCGGAGATTTATAATATCACATGCTAATTATGCAAGTACAGCTATCTAAATCTCATCATTATTTCGAACGTTCGAACATCAAACGTAGAATATATTTAATTAGATATTTCCAAGAACGAAATGTGCATTGTTCTTAGTTCAATTAGAAACCCATTAAAGTTCTATCAAGACGATTCACAGACTCTCTTGACTGGATGCAGAACATCCATAAAATATGCAAATTTCATAAATATTATCTAATTTACTACAATACCGTACGATAAATTATCTCTGACATGTCAAATAACTGATAAATTCAAAAAAGTACGTATTTTCATGTACATTTATACGTTTCCAGCGTTTGAAAGATTTTCTTCAACAAAAAGTACGCCTATTATCTGTTTACTTGTGTACTTGAACATCAAATTTTTTTTACAAAATAAAAAAAAAAAAATTAAGATGCAAGTACGTAGAATGTTAGTTGTAATACGGAAAAACGCCTTGCACGATGATCTACCCAATTTACATATTTTATTTTCTTTATACTCCTCTAGTTATAGATACGGATAGACAGAAAAACCGATATTATGATGGGATAAAGAAATTCTCACACAGATCTTTTTGTTGTTGTCTGTTTCGTTGTTTTTTTTTTTAATTTTTCATTTTTTATAATTAAAATGGCCTTTAGGTAAATTTATCCGATAGCACATATATTCAATGTTTGAAATTAAACATGGCATGGCTTTGAAAACGGATAATCGGTGTTATGTGTAGGTAAACAAAACCATATTCTTAAGTTGAGAAAAATTTATCGAAGCCATGATCTTATAAAAGAAAGGGCAATCTTGTTGAGTGTCGGAGGTGTTGTTGTGCGAAGTAACATAAAAAATAGCAGAAATTACCTATGTAATTTGGATAATTTTATAGAACCAACGACCATGTGTACAACTTAGAAAAAATTGTATAATTTGAAAAACGTGATGAATTTTTTCGGACTTAATAAATTGGCAAATTTGGTATTCAGGAAATTGCATTCAAAATCAAACAAAGATTCTAATAAAGTGTTTGCTTTGGCTATCTATACTTTGAAATTCTTATAGTAATCAAATTTAATCAAATTGGTCAACAGATGATGAATTTGAATATGAGGAACACTGGCAGATTGTAGCTGCTCCAAATATTTTGATAAGAAAATTGTCTGACCTGAGAGTTTCGCAGATACATAACTGATTTGCACAAATGATATCGTATTCCTTCCTACACCAATCAGCGTCGCAAAACTTCGAGCTTACATTGAAGTTGACTATTTGCTTGTCCTATTTTTCTTTAGGTAAATTGGGCAAACTTTCGTCACAGAATGCATTTTTGAAACCGTTTTGCAATTGATGATCAATGATCACGTCAACGATCCGATTAATCACATCTCAAAAATCGACTCTGAACATTATGATCATATGTTTCAGTGAATAAAAAATGAACTCTAGAAATATTTACCCAGCTATGTTGTGTTCTTGTAATACCTTCCACAAAATCGTGATTTAAGCTTATAACCTACTTAAGGCCGAACGTCTAATATAATGTGAAATGATGACAGTAAATATCATAAAAATTATTAGAATCATATCTTTTCTCAACTAACAATGAAATTCGTCTGACAACGATGAGCAAACTCATCTTTTATGCCTGCAACAATTCAACAAACCCAAAAATGGATTGAATTTGAAAAAGATTTTGATAAAAAAGAGTTAAAAGTCAGTGAATCTATGCCATTAGAAGTTTACGGGTTAAAAAAGCAAGTCAGAGATGATTACAATTGATATCGTCTCTCTTTTTTTTTTCTCAGACAACATCTTTCTCTATTTCTATTATGCTCGTAACGACGTTAAGCGTTCCAAGTTCCAATTTCAACGAGTATAAAAAAATATTCTCGACATTTTATTTCTACAGACTCATGTTGCAACGAAAATCTGGTTATTATGATCGTCATTGTGCTATTGAGCAAATAAAAATTGTTTATTCTTCAACTTCAAACCGTCTATGCGATCAAAAGAGTGTAATTATCCATCTTTTTATTTGAACTGTGCATGATATAATTATTTTGTAGAGTATACCAGACTGAACACCTTAATTTTTTTACTATTTGAATTAAAACTTCTACTTTCTATAATTTTTTGTTTGAATAAAAACAAATTCGTCATATGGTACCACTCACTTTAGCTATGTTATTATAACGCAATTATAGATGCTTTTGTTGTTCGTTAATAGTTTTATGTTGTTTTTTTTCTGGCATGATACGCTGTTATATCACTTACACTTGAATGGTAAATTAAAGTTCGGGTGTGACGTCCTAAATAACATTTTGAAAGAAATTAAGATCGCTTTGCTTTATGAAATTGCATGTTTCGACACAGTGAACAGATGCACCTTAAAATTTGTTAAAGATAATTTTCAGTGAAATAGACTTAAAAAATTACAGAAAAACCATTACAATATTTTAGAAGCGTCTGTTAGCAACATCAACGACAAAACTGAACGGGAAATGTGGTTTTATTTACCGAAAAATGTATGTTAACACGGATGAAGTAACAGATTTGTTATTAAATATTAATATACTTCAAATACACTCAACGCTTAAAAAAAGTAAAAAAAAATCAAAATTTTTATGTCATTGATTGCATTGCCGATACGTGAGTTCAAATATATATGAACATGTTTCTTTGGAATCCACATGCAACTCATTGTTTTAGAAACGGCTAAATCATCTGTTAGCGACATTTACGACAAAACTGAGAGATAGCCTGACGAGTTGTCAAAATAAAAATTTAGAACCTGAGGTTCCGAACCTCGCATGTACAGCGCTTTACGTGCTTATCTTCGGTAAATCCGATAAATTGCATTTACCGACCAGAAGCACGTGAAGTGGTTTTATATAGTAAATTCTATGTTAACAAGAATGAAGTAACAGATTTTTTAATCGAATATTACGAGATACTCGAGAAGTAACGAATTTAATAATTTTCTTCGTTATACGTCTGCCACTTCTGAAAATTTTATCTAAATCTGTTTCCGAGCCTGTAATGTGAATAAGGTAGATACTTTTCGAGCTCACTTATTTTCAAATGCTGGTCGAGGGTTCCTCAACATGTACCGAGTGTTAGAAATATTTGGTTAACGTTATTATTGAAATTATCTAAAAAGAAGTACGAAATCAATGGTGTAGAGACGGCTTTTCACGTGTTGTGGACAACTATGATGATATGTGATACAAAATCTTCTACTTGATTTGTTATACAAAAATTGTTTTTGTATAAGAGGGCACTGGTCGGATGACTAGCCGTTTCTAAAAGAAGACAAAGATAAATTAACTCTGAATAGTTCAACAATTCTTTTTTCAAAAATCGAAAAATTTTTGGCTAAAGCTAATTTACGATTCGCCAAAATAAGATTATTGAATAAAATATTGGAACTTTCAACTGAGCAATTAACAAAATTTTTATGATGTCCAAATAAGGCAGAGCCGAAAACATTCTAAATAATTTGATGAAAGGCGTGTGTATTGTTACTACGTCTATTTATTCAAAAAAGACTGAGAAGAAAAAAAAATCGTGCCATATCAAGTTGCGTGAAAGTATTCCAAATCCTCACAACAAAAAAAGCCTATCAACTACTTCCTAGTTCATTTTTTATCATCATTTTAATTAAATGATCATCAAATTTCAATATTTTTTAGTAAAAAATCGAACGTACACATTTTGTTCAGTTGTTATAGCTACACAGAAAAACATGAACAGATACATGCTTCAAGCAAACAATATAAAATTGTTATAAAGGTACCGTTTTATCAACAAAATATTATCCAAAACCAACAAATAAAGAATTTATAAGTAAACATCACGCATCATGATCATACTATTATAATAACAAGAGACGTCATTCATTTAAGATTGGAAAAAAAATTGTTTTAAATTTTCTATGGCGCACTTTTTTAACCAGAGGGGCCAGAGAAGAAGAATATCATTGACATTGATGACTTAATAACCACCAGTGTCAAAACAAAAATTTAAAAAACTTGTTCTTCTCAAATTAAATTTTAAAATAATTTTTGTTATATGACTTGTGAGTCGGGTATAAAATTTAATTTTTTTCTCTCCTTACCTATAACAATTACTTATACCACTCTGATACATATACGTCTGATCAAAATATACAAATGAATTATTTTCATTGTCATTTGATATTGTATGTGATATTTAATTCAAAGTGCGGTAAACTTATGGTTTAACGTTTGTAAACGAAGAATGACTTAAGTATCGCAATCCCGTTCAATTCATCATCTAAATGTAGGACAATTAATATTTTATTGACACATTGGAATGATATTCAATTTGTGGGTTTTTACTGAAACTAATATATGGTTTCTATAGGTAAAATACACCTTGGATTAACATCATATAAATGTACGCAAAACAATTGTATTTGTACGACTGAATCAAACTAACCTTAGGTGTAATCTTATCGAGATCTTTTTTTTATCGCATTCGGTATTCGCTCTAAAGTGAAAGTCTCACCGTTAAATAATAATGCTTTTTTATCGACTCAGAGATATAAGAACAAATACAAAAACGAACAATTGATTTCTAAGTAAAATTTAATGTGTGAAGGTCGTTTCATTTATTTCTAATCTGAAATTGATTAAGCAATTTTAAAGTTTGAAAAAAAACACAGTTTTTTCGGTGTTAATGAAACAAGACATTTTACGAGAAATAATAATAATAATGCTTCAATGTGAAAGTAAGCTTTTTATTTTGTTTTTTTTTTTCAGATTTGATTCACTTTCATGTTCAAAGTGTGAAACACATTCAAGAAATTGTTGTAAACATTTCTCGTTTTGTAGCAAAATACTATCGTGTTTTGCAGCAAAATATATATATTTTACGTGTTGCATAATAGAAGATTAAAAATTTCTTTCAGGAAGCTCTGCAATGAGAACGAGTAGTTTTGTTAGCTTTTTAGAATCACCGGACGTATTGCGATTTGATAATTGAGTCCGCTACTTCTTTGTTTAAAAACAATCGACTCATGTCCGATACAAAATCTTTTACCTCATTTGTTTTAACATTAATTTTTCTATATAAAACCGAACAACATCTATTTCTATCGCTCATTTTTATCTTTGCTGTCGACAACAGATGATTATACGTTTCTCAGAAAATGCTTTTCCCAGCTCCAGTTTCTACAAAAAGAAGCAAAATTGGTATGAATTCATGACGAATGAATTGATGTCATGCTATCCTCATATTATGCGCATCACATCATCTTATTGCTATTTTAAATACTCAGAACGGCATTTCTTATAGCTGATTACCTCACTTACTAATCAACCGTGTCTCTAACCTTTGACAGACGGTAAGTATATACAATACCAGTATAGTCACAGAATCTTACTTATTTTTTTCTAATTATTTTCAACCAATCTCCAATCTGGATCATTTAGTTCAGGCTTACTTGCACCTGATCTTGACCTGACGCGGCTAACCCGAAAAGATGCTGTATTTCAAATTACCACGAATTTGATCGGAAATCAACATTCTCGAAATGAAGAAATTTTTATATTAGATTCTTTGGAGTGAACTTAAGTATGAACTGATCTGGTCAGGCGAATTCATAATAAGTCCAAGTTCTTTTTTCCACCAGATTGAAACAAAATCCTTTACATCTTTAATTTTAACATATTTTTGGTATATAAGCTCAGATTTATAATTGCTGCCAGTAACAGAAGGCACGATCTTCTTCAAGGGAATTTAAACTGTCTAAGTCTTTATTGTGATTGTAAGCGCCAAATTTCGTGCTATAGAACCCCAACTCAACCTCGAATATTGAACCAACACCGAATTCACTTTTCGGCTATTTATAAAAATTAAAAGAAATCCGAGTGTGTAAATATAACTTTCCTTGCATGCAAAATCAATCCGATTTGTATGACGAGTTGACGATGTATCGTATATACATCTTCCACAGAATGAGTAATAAAATATCATATCTCAGCTGAAACAATGCCGGAATACCTATAAATATATCGCGATGTGTGACCTCCAAATTATAAATACAGTTTTAACAAATTTGGCATTCGATGACAAACTCAATCATAATAAAACTTGTTAAACAAAATGATGTCGTCTGGTTACGTGTAAACATACGTACAACACTAAGATATAATACGTATGCTAAATGTATATGATCTCTCTCTGTACGTATTCATTTCATTTGAATTTATCGATATGGAAAAAAGAAATGAATCCGGCATCATTGAGTTCATTGTTTATGAAATAATATTTGTATTTTAATACTCATTCTCAGTCAGGAAATAGTTTTTTTTGCTGTTGTTTTTTTTCGATTATAAAGTTCATTGTATTTTGATTGTGTTGTGTCGTTCACCCCTTCGCAATCAAATCAACCCTCAGAAAATACATTCTTTTCTAAAAAAAAAAAACCATCTGGTCAATTAATGTTTCAGTGAAATATATTTATTTCCAGCAAAATCGAAATCTTTTTTTAGTTTCCACTGAACTAAGCGGATTTTCAATACGACCATGAAAGCTGAAACTACCCTTATATGTTATTTTATGTGAATCGATACACTGAAATATAAAAATACGCATATTGTCTACGTTACACATTACATTGATAAATTTTCATATTCACCCAGGGTTAGAATAACATAGTCAATTCTTAGTATTCGAATTCACTTAATGATGTTGCATACAAGAGTTGACATGACATACCTATTCTTCATTCGCGATGCATTATTATACTAAAAATTGAATTAAAAACAGCCAACTATCTGTTATCGACAACGACCGAAAAATGTGATCAATTATCTTATGTAAAGGAAAAAAAGGGAAGTAATAGATTTTGCATTCATCAAAACGTATCATATTCTGTAAATGAGGGAAGTGATAGACTTAATGTTTAATGGTTATACATCAAACGTTTGCAGTATCTGACTTTATCATCACTTTTTGTTAACCTGTCAAATACGGACGGCGATTAACCTGTAACGTTTAGCTTTTTAGTGTTTTGTGAACTGCGAATTGTGAGTAGTAAATTGAATTGAACTACATCTGTTATCAATAACGTGTTAATCAACCGATTAAAAATACTTAATTGATGGATGGAAGTAATAGACCTGATCATATGCTTGCAAACATAAAAAGTTTTTGAGATGAAGTATCATCTGTTATCGACAAAAAAGATACTAATGAACGATGAGCTCAAGCTTGGGTTCATATTGCAAAACTAGAGTAGAGAAGTGCAAGATATCATAACATATCTAACACTAAACAATACGTTATACAAAAGAAGTAACAGATTTCATCGTAATGTGGCGATACGCTTGCCTTGCATTAAATATTAAAACTCTAAGAGTATAGCAATTTAATTACTTTATAGTAACGACACATAACTGTCCTTTCATGTCTACGTTCTCATCAAAGTCGTATTTCCTGATAACTGTGAAATGAGTCATAAGCAATCAACTTTTTACCAAATAGAAAAATTTATTGCATTGAGAATACGATTTTTATGTCACCTTTACCATGTATGCTTAAACCCATGCTCAAGTAACTAAATAATTTATTTCTTTTATGAACAAACAAAAAACTTTTCTTCTACCGGAAGTACAACAACATAAAATGCAGTCTGAATGTGAATTGTGTTATTAACACTCAACCCAACCAAACAAGAGTTTATTTCATTATCCATTAATGGTTCTTGAAACCGAATCCATGCAACTGTAGAATATTTTATTCTGTGTGTTAATTAAAAATCAAGAAATTTTTGTCATTAACATTCATAACATCAGTCTAATGTAACTAACTGTTATTTACCACGTTTATATCGACAAATTAACAATTAAATTTGTAAAAAAAAATAATTAATTGCTTCGTTGCTTGGTAACAATCGCGCGAGTTTAACGCACCCGGCATAACTAATATATTACAACTGTGTCCAGGTGGTTAGGTATAACAAATCAAATGAATTTCTGTGATGTATCAATTAAACTTATAAAAGTGTTTGTTTTAATAGAAAACAAAACTTACCGTGTGCAATCGGTTGTATTTATATCGGTAATCCACTGGAGGTTTTGTCTCAAGTGTAGAACAATAAACAAATCTCACTTTTGCACAGACTACGATGACGTTTCAGTTAAACTTTGATTGAAATAACAAATAAATTCTTGAATTCTCACTTGCAATTGAATATTTTTATTTTTATCGTTACGCTAACCCACGCACCGAATATATTTATTGAGTCAATGAATGCAGACAGTGATTAAAATGCAAAATTATTAACGACCAAATAACACAATTTACTTAATATTATGAAATATTCTCTAACTTTTATTCGTTTGTTTTTCTTTATTAATATTGAATTATTAATAGTCCATTTGCGATCAAGAATTCAGCCAAAGACCTTTTCAATCGAGCTGTGTAACGTTTCAGATACAAAACTTGACTGACTACTCGCGGTCGCGAACTCAACTGGTTTGCCTGTTGTACGACAAAAGTTTAATGGAGAAAAAAAAAAATTCTGTTCGTATAAACAACACTCAACACACAACCATCGTCATCGCTTTATGCATATATGTAAGTTTAGATTAAAGCTAAAAATTACATGATGAGCGGTAACGGCTCAGCAGATATTTATACCTGACTTTGAGTTAGTGTTGTATAGGTGCTATTATATACGATGATGTTGGTTCATGCTGCTGATGCTGAGTACCATCGTCGTATTTTAAAAATAAATTCGCAACAATGACCCAAGTAAAAACGCCTAAAAATCTGTATAATCGAAAGAAAGGAAAGAAGTTACAATTTTCGCGTGTGGTGTAAGTTGCGTATGTTTGTATATTTATATGTAAATATTTAATACCTTAGTCATACTCTTTTATTTTTATTGATCTTTCTTGAATATTTTGGTTCTTTTTTTGCTTGCTAATTAATTCCTAACTGAAAAGTAGGTAATACTCTTATTGACGGCGGTAAGAGTGTTTTACTTTTGAGCTAATGTTTGCTTAACTCAAAGTGAGCACATATAATTCGCAAGCGTTTATGCATAATGGTTGTTGACAAAAAATATGTAAATTAAAGATTTTCAGAACCTCAATTTAGGTCAGTGTTCTTGATTGGATTGTGAATGTACTATCTCACGATCTATGTCGAGATAGTACGTATACTACATTGTAGTTTACTTAGAAAGTGCACTCGCGACATCAACTTTAAAACTACAAATGATACAACTATCTTCAAACAGGTTTAAAGGTTCCGCAATTTGAACTATCTGATATCGAATGTTATGACAAAAATAAGTAATTAGATTTAGCTGATGCGATCCTATTATAACAAAATATTTGTGTCAACAAATGAGGAAAAGGAGAACTACCAGGTATGTCTACATAGAACAAAAGAAGTACAAGATTTTGCATGAATTTCTTGCTTGTAGTAAATGCTAGATGAAGTAGGTCAGACCCGGTGATCAAATTAGTGATCGTATGTGAAAGGATAACTAACAGGGTTGTGATGTCCAAATATTAAAATAAAAGAAGTAGAAGATGTAGCATCGATTTCTTGCTTAGAGCAAATGCTAGATAAAGTAGCTCAGACCTGGTGATTAAATTGGTGATTGTATGTAACAGGATAACTATCACAAATTTGAACAAAAGAAGTACAAGATTTGGCATCAATTTTTTGCTTAGAGCAAATGCCAAATGAAGTAGCTCAGACTCGGTATTTAGTTAACTAAATGATGATCTTGTGTAAAAGAATAACTACCATGGGTTGGATATCTATATCTATATTCGTTGGTCTTATAAAAAAGCCCACAAGAACAGGCTGAAGGGTCAAAAATCGTTCGTCTGTATGAGTAATTAATATCATTGAAGTAGGGAAAAACCAAAAATTCTGCCACTAGTCAAAGTATGACTATAGTATATTGGAATTGCCGTTGTATAAATTGAATATAAAATATTATAAACTTAGTTGCAGTTCTTTCTGTACGTAAAACAACTGACCTAAACCGCACAGTCGATTCAACAAATGACGCATAATTCCACGTAAAGTTTCACTTTATTTTATTTATAAATATAAATCTCCAATAAATTTATATTTCACTTTTATTTCGTTTTCAATGCAAATCAATCAAATTTTTCGTTTTCTTTCAATTATTGCCGTTATAGTTTTTATAATTGAATGGAAATTATTGTTCTCGTCTGTGAGCAAGGTACCTTCAAATAAAAAAATTAAATCAATTTCGAATTGCTATTACAATTCTTTCAATCGAAAACTGCGTGGGAACATGTTGGTCAAACTGAACGAAGAGATTCAATAAAGTCGTACAAATGATGCCAAAACTAAAGAGTCGCAAATATTCTTTTTCTTTATTTAAATAAAATGTGGGCCAAAATTAGTTTTGATTTAATTTCTCGTCGTTTTTTTATATCAATTAGCAGACATAACGGTTTTACATATATGAAAATTACGAGTTTTTAATGACATCAATCCATTTGAACGAGTATCATAATGACGAATTTAAAGCTGATTTTATTTAAGTCACATTTTTATTCTGTCGCTGAATGGAGTCGCAGGCAGAATTGAATATAAAGTTGAAGAATTTAACTTGATGACCTTTAGATAGTATATGTGGAAGGTATTGCATTTAATAATTACGGTATTCTTTGCATTTTGTTACAATTTGTATGCAAATTCGATATTTCATGATTCTTAATGTCTCAAATGTAGAAAAGTAGCGATTATGAAATCGGTTCTTGGTTTGATTAAACTATAGTCTAGGGATTGATTGAGATATAGAATCTTTTACTTCATTTTAAATCATCTGAGCTATGTTCATAGATCTTTGAAAAGCTTTCGTTATACCAAATATAAAATTGAGTTTATTATATCAGTCCACAGTTTAGATTCGTTAAAAATTACGGAAAGCAAAAGAAACTCGTTTATCAAAAAAAAACTACTTTCTTTTACTATAATAATGACACCACGTACGCAGCCTAAACAGTAGCATGTTTCTATTAATATCATCGCTTCTTAATGGTTGAGTTTAATTACAAAGTTTTACTTGTTTAAATTGATGTTAATATCCATGTTTTATCTGATAAAAAATATTAAAAAGTTAAAGTTCTACTTGAAAATACATTGCGTACATTAATACAATTGGTTGCATTTGTGTAAGATAATTACTAACCAGCAATGTCACCGATTTTGTTTTGTATTTAATTTAATACGACGTATACACAAGCCATACCACTTTTTTTTATAAATTTACGTTTATGCGAGTGGGTCGAAGCCAAGCATGAATGGTTATTGTCTAAACAATTTTATTATTATGCCACGGAACACACCTTCAATAAAAGAAAATTATTTTTGAAAATAAAAATAAAATTATAAATGAGATAATTCAGAATATCGAAACTTTCTATTTTCTTCGGAGCTGATTATTTGTTGTGTAGCATGTATAGCACCGAAATCAAGACGAATAGTTTTTAATAGTGAACGCAGCAAATGTTCTACGAGATGCAAAGTTCAGTTAAGTTTTGAAACTATAATCAAAATTTATATGGTTTTAACTGAAAGAGGTGCTAAAAAATCTTTTATTGAGTATGCAACATAAAATAAATTCTTTATGGCCCATTAGAGTCTTAGACAAACTGAATACAACCAGAAAGAAACTGAATTTTAAGCTTTCCCTTTCAAATAATACTGTTCAATCAAATGCAACTCTTCTTTTCAAATTCATATACCGTTAGGACGTAGGGTTCGACACAATTAAAGAAACCGCTAGTGATCTGTTATCGATATCTTCTTATATATAACAAAACGTATAATAAAACTAAGGAGTCCTAGGGTGTGTATCAAACACCAAGCGATACTTAAAAGAAAAGAAGTAGTAGATTTCCGTATGGCGAATCTTTATTTGTTCGTCATATATATAAAATTCTGTAATTCTGGTATCCTGGGAGGACAACAATTACAAATATCTAGAATTTCTAGAAAACGTGTAGACATTACTGTAAATCAAACGCAATCTTTCTAGAGATATTTTCTCTACTAATTTGTAAACCATTGTTGACTGATATTTTAGAAAAATGAGTGCGAACGACACCAATGTTCCAATAAGTAAATAAACAAAAAAAAATATTTTAACTATTTTCCACATCAGTCGTAGGCGGACATTACACACGAACAAGATATATAACTAAATTGTTACTTATATTTCTCGAGCTCGAGACTAGAATATTTGCCAAATGAGTCATAAAGTTGCTGGATTTTTTTTGTGTAAAACAATTTTTTATCCTCATTTACAATCAATGCAAACTTCTTTTTCGGTTGCAGGCAGGTTTTTTTCATCATCGCTTGTGGTCAACCTGAGAATTTAATTCAAAATTTATTCTCAAAAAAAAGATACGCAAATAAACGTTGGATGGAGAAAAAAAAACTTATTTTCCGTTAATTTCAATTAGGCATTCAGTTCAGAATTTGTTTGGATAATAAAAATGCTGTCTTTTGAATAATAAATTATAGGATTTGATTATGATAAAGGTTGTTTTTCATTGTTAATTGTTACATTGACGTTGAAGTTTTACCGAAACATCTACCTTCTTACCGAAGGTATTAACCATCAAATCAACTATTTTGTGTTGTGGTTGTTGTTGTTGTTAGAATAGTCTTATTATGAATTCCATTCGAAGATAGTTTTTCTTAGATTTATTATTATTATTGATTGATCGAATCATTCAAAATTGTATGTTGCCTGAATTTGAATTAGATAAGACCAGCACATTTAATGTTATAGTACCTTTCATGCAACTGTGGTCGCCAGTGCCCTAATCAAAGAGAACTGCAACGGTCAATGACTTTACTTTCAACGATTCAACGACCAGTCATCTACTGTCTGCAGAAAAGACAGCAATATGTAATGAACTCTGACTGGTTTTCTCTTATTGGATAATTTACACAGATGAAGTAATAGATTTAAGGATTTTGTTGAGATACACTTGCCGTTTCTGAAGGGTTCAAATTGACTATATTTATATTGTACAATACAAAGTATTATCAATATAGTCAATTTGAATGTATTTGAAAACTACAAGTAAAAAATTAAAGATTGTGTACCAAATAAGTTGAAACTTTTTAATCAAAAGATGTAATCGATTGTAATTATTATATCGCGGTAAGCTTGCCGTTTCTAAAAGTTTAATCATTTTATTTAATGGCAGCAACATCTAATTAATCACATTATCATCCTAATTTGCATACTCCATTAAGAGATTTAGAAAAAAGAATTACTTCATTTGCGTTTATTAAATAAAAATTTTAAAATTAGAATTCGTAATCGATCACACGAACATGACGAATGACTTTATTTTAATTTATTGGCCGTAATATACACAAGAAAAATATGCAGCATAAAAACTGGCAACATAATAACAATCAATGAAGATGATATGTCCAATCTTAGTTAAATTAGATTTTCTATAAAAAAAAATCCACTTGATGACTATCTGAAGCCGATCAACAACTCAACACGTCCAACTTATATGCTCATTCGCTCAAGGACATGAATATATATAGAAAATTATCTCTTAGCTGCGAACAACACGATTACATTAGAAAAATATTATTTCAATTGTTCGATGATATTACAAAAAAAAAAATCCAAAGACATCATTCTTAGTCATCCTATACAACATTCTATGATGTGATTATGATGATCAATGTACCAATATGATCGTAATATCGTTTATAAATAAACATGAAGTTACATGTACACAAAAAAGTGTTTTAACAAAAGATTCAGGAAATATTAATGAAGTGAATTAACCATATATTATTCTCTAGCTCTTAATTTGAGGATCATATTTGGCATGACGGATATAATGTGCGTAAGATAATTTAATTTTATAATTGAATCACCTGTTTTGGACAATTTATTAACCTTGCAAAGTGTTTTTTTTTTTTGCCTTCTATATCATACATGTCCATTTAAAGGATAAAAACGATCTTGTTACATAGAAATTTTAAGTATTGTCTTAGTTGAAGAAAAATAAAAGATTAATTGAAATAAATGAAAACCATTTAGAAGCGGTTATTTTTCTGTTATCGACGAGCTATATCTTTCCAATATTCTCAACGAAGAAACAAACAAACGAAGAACGAAGTAAAAAAATTTGTATATACCAGGACACACTTTAGGACATGCGAAAAAAGAAAAAAAATATTAGAAATTCCGCGATACGCTTTCTTTCATCTTAGTACAAATTTATAAGAGGACTTAAGAAAGGATGGATTGATCATTCTAGTGATGATACATCTGTTGCTGGTTTTATTACGACTGCGAGATTCAACCGAACAAATATGAAAGATTAACAGTTTATCTTGCAGTTTGTATGTACACACCAAATCTGTTGAAATATCCTAAAAACAATTTTCATTTCGTCGCAGAGAAGATTGCTTAAGTATAGCGCGACACAAAAAAAACAACAACAATTAATTGAAATTATTACTTGGTGAATTTCCTTTCACTGATTCATTTATAAAGAAAACAAGATAATTTGAAACGAAGGAAGCACGAATAGTTGCCACAAAAATATTTTTATGCAATTTCTGGAAAAAAAGACAAAATATCATCTCAGAACATGAGAATGAATCGGTGTATAGTCGCACATATATTTACCATTTGAACGATAAGTGTGCATAAACTTTATTTGTACTCGGTAACATTTAAATATAAAAGTTAAATAACTGTTGAGTGGTGGAGACATTTTAACACACTAAATTAAATGCAATCCAATAAATTCTATAGAGTACATGCATTTGTTCGAGTATTTATTTGAGTTTAAGTTAAAAATCTGAATATGTTGTTATTAAAATGCTAAAAAGAGGAGGTATTGTTTGGCTTGGTACATTTACCATTTGGCGTACCAAAAATTTGTATTTAATTTTTTTCTTGTCTTATCAACCATATAATACCAGAACGAAAGTGTTTTGAATTTTTAACAATGTAACTTAGTATACAATACTTAGTCAATTTCAAAACTCTAATAATCTTGAATTAGGCTGAAGGCATCTTTATACATTCTCTATTGATATTCAGCAAAAAGGAAAGGGTCGTTGATTGCATCTGTTCTAACAAAATATTTAATATCATTTCTTGAACGCAACAATATCACCAGTAAAATCATCGAATCTTCTACTTCACTAGTTTTAACAGAAATCTTGCTGTAAAAGATCACGTGTGCCAGAGTACAGACCCGTTCGATTGTTTAGTGTGGCCTTTCAGTCTTTTCGTTTCGTCTTCAAATTTGAGCAGTCAATGAATCCACTCACTCACAAATTAGCTTGTAATCCCATTAAAAGAAACCTAAACGGGTAATAATAATTACACCAACGAATAAATTTTCATTGTAGCAACAATTTTGTAATCCATATGACAACAGAACACAAATAAATTTCAATTGTTTCTATTAAATCACGATTCATTTGAATATATACTCTTTTTCCGCTTTTTCTAAGTTGAAGACGATTAATGCCACAGGCACTTTCAAAATAACTTTAAAAGTTATATCATAATCGTAAATAAGAATGCTTGATGATGGCTATGTAGTCAATAAGTTGTCATTCTTTATGTTCTGAATATGTTTAATAAGTAAAGCTAAAGTAAATTTAAATGTATCTACATTATGTGTTACACTGTTAGACATTTCCTCGGATGAAAAGGAGCGAAGAGAAAAGCAAGAATATTTTGAAAATAATTCACATGATTGTGGGAGGTAACATCGTTTTTTGGCTTTAAAACTCCTTGTTTTTAAAGCTGTCATATTTTCTATATGAAAGTGATGGTTGAATTGTTAATACCTTGATTTGGCTCGTTCCGAACTCCTCACACTTATGCGAATTTACAAGCAAATACGGTAAAACACAATTCAATTCAATCCTTCATTCATTTAAATTCTGCATAAAACAAGTGGACTATTAGTATTAATTGTAGTCAATAGAAAAAAGTTAAGTTTACGTCAATAAAAGAAAAATCTCGAGTCAAAATTATTCGAAATTATTTTCACGTATTCGTAGTGAGTGTTGAAAGGAAACTTTGAGTCGCAGAGAACACCTAAGCCTTAGTTTCCGCTTACCAAAAAAGTACTCCATGTGAGAGACAAAATTGAATTTTTTCAATTTTTGCTTTGTTTATTTGACAGCTCGCTCTCTCACGGCTCTCTAACGGAGTACATTTTGTTGAGTGGAATGGGCACTTAAGTCAAGATTATCGTTTGTCCGTTCAATCATTTGAAGAATATATTAATTGCTGCTTCAAGATTGATCGCATCTTCCTCAGATTTGATTATGGAAGTCATTTTTTGTCATCAGCAAAGTTCAGATTGTGAATACCGGCAGAATCGTTGAAAAGCATCATAAACTAAATGACTCCTAGAATGGATCCTTAACCCACACTGTAGAGCATTGTGAAAACTTTCGAACTTTTCAGATACAAAAAAAAATTGCTCTACTGAGACCAGGTAATACAAAAACCACAACAGAGCGGCGTTGGACAGAGGAAACATGGCGGTTAAGAGAGGACGAACATTGCTCGGCTTGTCATCTGGTATCGTCAACAGTGACAAAAATAAGCAATGAGCTGTACACAGAATTCTCTTATATAGTAAAAATTTAACGTTAACGATTGAAGTAATAGATTTCGTATCAAACACAATGGATGTTTAAATTATAAAATAAAAGAAGTTACAGACATATTGAATGCATCACTACATCTTTGCGATTCCTAAAAGGTTAATAAATTTTCGTTCTTAACGTTGTATTACTGACACAATATAGGGAAATTTGGAGTAAATTTTGTATGCCAAAATAAAAACATTTGTTTATGTTGCCACAAACTGAAACATCGGTAACACATAAGTAAATGTTTTTCTTTTGGCATCAACTTCAGCGCAGGGGCGCCGACTTCTAGGTGGCGTTGGGTGCTCAAGCACCCGACACCAAGATTCGTTGGGTGCGTAGCACCCAACAGATATTTGATATTTTTCTTAATTAACTAAACTAACATTATTGCCACTGTTTCTGAATTGAAACAAAAAAAGCCTTCAGACATTTTTCGGACCTTCACAAGAAATAATAATAACGTTTCTGTGTGAGTTGTCTGGAATTTTAGTTTTTGTATTAGTTTTGTCTTAGCTTGGTGTTCCACGTCAGCACTTTCCTAATGTAGAACCGAGAAGAAACGTGCAGAAATAGTCATCTATATTACAGACGATATGTTTAAAAATAAAATCATACGAGGAATATGACAAAGGCTATGAAGAATACTTTTGTAGAAATAGTCATTTACGTCACAAGGACAAAGGTCCGAAAGTACTTTTCCATGTGACGTATTGAGTTTTTCATGCTTGCTATGGGAACCGAAAGTAGAAAAATGTTTACTTTCGCCCCTCAAAATTGACATTTTTACTTTCGGTTCCCATAGCAAGCATGAAAAAGAAATATTATGTCAGGACTTTTGGTCAGGGCGAGGGCGACCTGGATTGGGTACGAGTCCGACTTGTAAGTATAAGCTGAAACCTGAAATGACTTGTTGTCAAAATGGAAGTCAACCTGAAACTACTTTCGAGCCAACCTGATTTTTCAGGTCAGTTTCATTTTCTTTAACCGGAAGCCACCCTGTTAAGATCAGGTAAATGAGATTCCGATTCAAGTTTTACTTTACCTGAACCACTTCGACCATTAGACGACAGTTGCATAAAAAATGGAAAACATGCACACGAGCAATTTTTCATACATGTCCAGAATAGAGATGAAAAACCGGAAATTTCAACTCAAATTTTCCACCAAAATATTATATAAAATGAAGCTAGATTGTCAAAAGAAGGCTTGAACAAAAGTAAGTGAATGTTGTTATTCCGTAATATTTTCATGAAGAAGTATGTTCTACAAGTACGACTTAGACATTATTGACTCAATCTTGATTGCAATACGATCACTTCATTTTAGTTTTTTGGCGAACCCTATCTATTTGGACGAATGTAGCCTTATTTTATGACGTTCTGCTGGAAAACTAGAGTTTTTGGTTCGGTTTAGACAGGCAATTTCTTAAAGGAAAACCTCTGTACGCACTCATGCGCCCTTTTGTTATAGTTTGTTCTTAGCTACGATGGGAGAATACATATTTCTCTGTTAGATTTACAAATCACTGAGAACCAGGTCTTGCACTTTCTCTTGATATTAAATTAAGTAGCTAGATTCGCTATCGTGAAAATCACTGTACATAGATCTCGCACCCAACAACCAAAACACAAGTCGGCGCCCCTGCTTCAGCGATACAAAATTTACCCCAAAAAAGGTAACAAATTGATTTCTTTTCTCTCTTGAAACGTAACTTCCAAATAAATAAAGCTAGGCCGCCTTGTCTAAGGTTTAAATTAATCGTTCGTTCCACAGATTCGTTTTTCACACAGTATACACATTTCGAAGCTATTCATCAAACTTCTGCCATCATTTCTATTGGTTGCATATAAGTTCAATTTTTTTCAGTTTTTACCCAGATGTGCAACGCCATCTGTTATCAACTCTCTGAATACGTTATCCTCATAGAATATCGCGGAAAAGCAAATGACTTCACGCGGTCTAAGCATATGGTGCAATAGTTTTACAGTGAAATCTTCTCTTGTTTTTATCAATTCAATGTTAAGAATCAAATCGGTGGAATTTATACAGGTGTTAGTAATTCAATTTTTGTTGTTATGTTGAATGTTGTAACACTTGCTGCAAGTTAAGTGTACTTAAACAAAGTAGAAATGTTAAACGGTTACATAAAAACATTAATCTTCTGTAATAAATTATCAAGCCAATCATCGAGAAAAAAAACTCTCCTAAATTACATGTACGTAAATCCTCCGTAATCGTTCATAAATTTTTCTTAACAAAATGCAAAATTAATTTAAATTTCTATAAAAATACATTGATTTAGATTGGCCGTTTTTATATGAACGAAAAAAAAGAGTAATAATCAGCACCACGATGTGCGATGATGGAACCGACTTTTTTTCTTAAACAAAACGCTTAACACTAACGCTTAATCAACTCTCGTGTAACATAATAGCCGTTTATTCACACAGAGGTGCTTGTTGGAATAATTACAAGAAGTAACTACTTACCGGCCGCATAATAGGCAATTTGGTGAACATAATTTAAAATAATAATGTTCCTTTAGTTGAGACCATCGCTAGGAATTTACCGACACATCTTCATTAAAATCATCAATCAAAAAATGTGATCATCACAGTTTTATTGATGAAAAAATAATTTTATACAAATCATATGGTGTGTTTCAATTCCGGATTCGTGTGTTGGATTTTTTTTTTTGTTTTAATGGATATGAACCCACTAATAGTATGTAGTTGAATTAAGACTTTTTTTTGTTATGTAATTTGATTCTCGTTGAACTCATCAACTTTTTTTCCCTTCGAAAACTTAAGGAATTAATTTAAATATGATATTTGGGTTTTAACCTTATAGAAACGGTGAGTCTATCTCGATATTATCAAAAAATCTGTGACTTTCTTGTGTTTTTTTTTAATTCGTTTTAACATGCACTTAATTTTCATTAAAATTTTGTATTTGTTATGTAAAACCCCACTAACACACGGTCACTTCATTCTTATATCATTATAATGGTTTATTAACACAATAAATGGTACAGATTTTACAGATTTCCAAGAATTTTATTCTTCTTCTACAGACGGCAAGCATATCAACAGTTTTACTATACAAACTATTACTTCATATGATCGAAGATTTACATAGATTGATTTCAGAAATCTTTTACTTCATTTGTTTTGAACATGCTATAAGACCTCGCCGTTGAATCTGTTAATTTCCTTGTTGCAGTGTTTGATACAAAATCTTTTACTTCATTTGTTTTCATATATAAATTTTGCATTGTGAGTCGAAAACTATCGTTAATGATGATTTATAGAATTTACAGAAATCGAAAGTCAAAGAAGTTCAACCTTTCGAGCATGTGCCGACATAAAATTTTTTTTATTGTCAAGACATAGCAAGAGGACCTATTAAAAAATAATGGAAACATTGATGTAAAACTCTGCCTCGCTTCGTTTAAATACCACAAGGCAACAAACTTCATTTTCAATTGATCCGATATGCATTCAAAATCATTTCCAATAATTTCGTAAAATGCATAATCGTTCAGGCTGATTAGTCACAAAGTCTATTTTACAATTTACGTTTTATAACATTACAATTCAAATAAACAATTTCTTATAAAATGTTGCATGTTGGTTATATAACGTCTCCCAAGAATATGATTAAATCAGTTATGCTGTACATATACATGAGGATACATTACTTTGAGATGCGATTCCAATTGTATTTGAAAAAGTAATTCATCATTATTCTTGTTTGAAATCATTGAGATGGGAAGCACAAAATTTAATGGTGAAAGGTTTTTCATATTGACAAGACATGGGTGGATGTGGTTTATTATTTTTAGGTTCAGTTCGACTTTAAATACTAAACATGGATCGATACATGAGTAGGTACATATTATATACAAGTATAATAAGAAATTGTTCAGAAATTAAGGAGTGTGATACCATAGTCAATTTTAACAATCTTGATTGTCGTTATTTTGTGCTGGTATCAGACAGTTGAGATCTGCTAGAAACAGGTCACATTAATATACCTATACCGTTCGTACAGTCTATGGAACAGAGTCAAGAGGCGATGAGATTGAACATGGAAAGAAACAGCCACAAAAAATGATGGATACACTAATTAAATGTAAAAATTTGAAAAAATCCTCTGACCCGAAATAATTTATGTTTTCTCATTTTCAGGTTCAGGCCAAACCTGTACCTGACCGATTCCGAGCTTTAAAATTTCAAATTTTAAAATCAATTCAGCAGAATGTGAACGTGTAAAAATACTGGATTTCATTTCCATTTCAAATTTGGTCAGATAGGATATTCAGTTCCAAAAAGTAAAAACTTTGATAAATAATAGACGATGCAGCACCTTGTTGCTAATGGCAAAGGAAAAGTATTTTATCAGTATGACGAGACTACAGCTTTTTCCAGTCTATATATTTAGAAAATTGATGCAAAATCTATCACTTCAATTGTTTTAACTTAGATCTTACTACAGATTGAACATAGCTCATTGCTTGTTTTTATCTTCGTTTTCGATAACAGATGACATAGCCGTCAATATTTATAGACCAATTAATAAGAAAGTTAAAACACAAATCTTACAACATAAACCATTTCCACTACATTGTTTATCTATGCGCATTGTCACAACATGATTAATCAATTGGACCACGTGCATATAGTCTTAAATAGACACAAGAAAAACATCGGATAATCATCTCTATGTGGCCATTATACTCCACTTTATTTAACATTCAGAAATGTTATTTTCGTTTTATTTCTCTTGTTATATTGTGCATGATGGCGTAACAAAAAACGTAAAACATTCATATATGTAACATACCACACCATCAACTCCGCCATAGTCATAGCCTAGGTACATACAATGGAAATGATACAATCATGAGTGTCTTCTTTCGAATAATTTCAATTTCGATTACAAAATGTTGTGTATATATTTTCATATTATATATAGAGTTGCCATTGACCCTGGTTTTTATAAGCCTTGACTTTAGAAAAAATTCTAGAGGTTCATGCGTTTCGTTTATAAGTTGTTTAATACATTATGATTTTTAATAATTTTTTCAAAAATATACATAAATTTTTGTTGTTGTTGTTGTTTGTATATATGTATAAATATGGATGGAGGAGAACAAAAAATTAATTTGAAAGATTTGTATTTGAACGAAAAAAAATGAATAAGAAAAAAAAACCCATCGATTTTCGCTATGGTGAATTTCAAATAATATTAGGAGATACGTACGATTTTGAATAATAAGCTTTGCGAAGCTCAATAAAAGAAACTTTAAAATAACACAAACAAGTTACATGGAGAGATAATGTGGAACCAATTTTTTTTTTTCATGTGTATACAGAGAGGGAAACATAATATTTTATTAGATAAATGATTAATGTTGTTAATGGTTTTATGCTGTGAATGATAAAACTTGAAATTAATAGACAAACTTTTACGCAATTGTGCTTGGAGAGATGCCACAGTGTAAATATTTGCTATTTCATTGAAACGCCGTATAAGAAAAGGGTTGTCCCTGTCAATCAGCTAATCAGTCAATCAAACAACTCTTTAAACCATGTCAATGTAAGAGCTTATAACAAGCGGCAAGCATATCAGAATTAGGTAGCTTATTTTTCTCATCACTGACTGGCGATAACAGATATGCAGCATAAAACAGATTAGAGGTCGACGATGTTCATCATAGGATAAACACAATAATAGTCTGAAATAGTTAGGGTTAGGCTTTAGAAACAGATATACCTTAACTGACTGTTCGGAATCAGGCTAGGCTCAGAAGTTAGGCTAGTTGAATCTGACCTGAACCTGAATCAATTATTTTAGAACCGACCAGGTCAATTCACACCTGAAACCAGCCAGTATTGACAGGTAAAACCACATCAGGATCATGGTTGCCTGACAAAATTGAATGACAGTTATAGGTAACCTGAACAGGGCCTATTATTTGCCCTGTTCTAAAAATTATTAAATTTAAAAATTATGAAGAATTTTTAGTCAATAAGTCAAGAATTTTTACGAACTGCTTCTGTTATCGACAACGAGAATATTAAATAATTTCCTATAGCTACCAACGTCTTATATAGTCAATCTTTGTATAAATCAAATGAAGAGAAAGATTTTGTTGTAATCTTTTGAAAATACTTGGTTCCAATGAAGTAATAGATTCGACGATAGTGTACCATCTGTGAATTGAAAAAAAGAAGAAGATTAAAGTAAATCAACATACTCAGTACAAGTAAAACAAAGACTTTTCGCTAAACGTATTGAGTGAAAATGCCAGTATAGCATGACGGCCTGTAAGAGCATATATCTTTCGTTATGCCGTGTACTTGAATTATTTTCTATTTTTACATTTTTCAATGTACAAAGATGAGACCTCATGAATATTCAAACTGCTCCAAGTTCAATCGGTGCATAAATTCTTTATTATTCATTTCAGTTATTTTTCTTTTCTTTTGTATTTTTTTGCTATTAGACACGACTGTATTTAATCATAAAATTAGCACAAATTAATGTCTTGTGTGGAATAATGAAAAGAATTTCACATTAAACTTCGATATCGACGAAGAATTTTTATTGTAAAGGGAGCTGTGGCTCGAAACCGACAATGAAATGTAATTATCATTTATATGTCGTCTTGTTTAAAACATTAAGTCATGATTAAAGAACTGTACGAAAAAAAAATATCGGATCGATCATTACTTCTCTTGTTTATAACCTTAGTTGTATCTACTGTTCAATTCGAATGTATGTTCCCCGGTATAATATTTGCCGTATTAGGTGCATGTATCTAGTATAGAGAAAACAGTACAGACACATTGATGGATTCCTAGCATTAAATTCTTTCAGACATAATTTTCGAATATAGTCAATAGAAGAAGGGTTATTAAACGGACGTTTTTCTCTTGGAATACGACACAAGTAACAAAACGTTACCTTCTGTTACTAAGTAGACAACTATATAAAAGTAAAAAGTTATAAGAAATGGCCCGCCTAGAACTCATTTCATGCTTTTCAGATCAAAAAAAAAGAATAATTATTACGTTCGTAGCATATTAACTGTGCTGAAAAAACCACACACTTGTTGTATTTAACCAGTGTAATCGATATACAAACTAACAATGCAACCATATAAAATACAGGAATTTAAAATTTTTATTTTCATACACCATAAATGGAACACCGAAGGAGAACTAGAAATTAATCTCATAAAAATTGTCTGAAAATGTATACTCTCATAGTATTATACGCGAATATCCGTACATATTATTAACAGACAACATCATTAGCTACAGCCAATCTCAACAAATTATGAACACTAACATTTTAATTAATTATTATTGCCAATAAAAATTGAAAAATAATAAAACATATTGACAAAACGCTTTGGCTTCAGTATATATCTATATTCAAGAATGCAATTCAATCTCTCACTCAATGGAGGTTAATATTATTTGATGAGGCAGTTATCAAGTTCAATAACATTTAGTTAGCTTTACCATTTTCTGCTACAGTGATGTTTTATGTAATGCAATTATACGCACATTACTTTTTTTTGTCTAATGCTTTAACGACAAATATGCACATTGTGTGCATCGTATTCATTAACAGAGAAGAAGAAGAACGAAAAAAAACAGACTTGTAACGACCTAAGCACATTACCTTTTATCCTCGCACATAAATGAAATTTCGCTCACATCCATCACTGGTGGCTTGAGTTGATAATATAATGATATTTGAGGCATTGTTTGAAATGGTGTGCATTTCGTCTGTAGCGTTTTTGAACTTCCTATGCTCTCTCGGTTTTTTCTTTTAAACACAACACTCTGGAATACAATTAAACTTTAACATTAACACTATACAAACATGCGAAATGAAATTTAAATAACGATAATTAAGTCTCGAATGGAGAAATGCATTGCACTTAAAGCGAGATTAATGAACTTACGCGAAATGGATTTAATGCGTATAGGAAACAATGTAAAGCAAAAATATGGTGTACATTTATGTATAGCGCATTCTGTGTTAAGATCTCCTTAAAATTAAGGTATATCCAAAGGAAGACAGTTGCTATGGTTAGTGTTTACAAATAGAAATAACCTCTGCAAAAACTAACTAAGCTAAGTGGTTTAATTGATTTTAGTGATAAGTTTGAGACATGTTGTGTTCAGTAACTACCTTCCAGATGGATACCCCAAAAATATACGCACTTCAAGGTACACGTTCCGTTGGCATTGTACTAAAAAAAACCACCTAATAAAATTACCGTCACGTCTACCTTTGTTGCATAAACTTGGGAAAATGTGTGCAATATACATCATAGGGATATAAGTAATAGAAGTGTAATGTTTATGGATTCATTGGCACTGCTGGTAGACGATAATTTTTTGCTAGCATTCAAAATTGTTTATGACGCCTCAACAAACGTATTGAAAATTCCTGTTTTCGAAGTGTACAAAAAAGAACCTAATGAATTTGCATTATACCTATATGGGAAGTGGTTAGACTGGAACGTGTTGCAAGCAATTTGCATTTGGTGTATTAATTGCGAAAATCACAGAACCATGTAAAATAGCGATACGTTCTCGTTGTACACATAATAGAGTATTCAAGATTCGTACTTATATTCTATTCGACTTGTGGGCTCATATAATATATGTTACATGGAAGTGTTTGTTATACGGTTTTTTTTTTTAAATTCAACGGTCAATACAGTGTTCCAGCATGTTCAGCATATTGTTCATTAATTCTACCAGCTACATATAGAATTATCGAACCAAAACAAGTAAGGCTGAAAACCATAAACTAGAATTTCTTGAGTGGCATTTTTAAAGTGTTTTATCTAAAAGATAGCAGATAACATTCAGCCATATTACATCAACAATTTAAAGCAATGAAATGCGAGTTGAGAAGGAGCAAAAAGGCCCTCCCCTTACTTGTAGACAGACACAATCTCCACGCATTAAATTTACATGGTTTGACGAAGATTAAGAGTGATATAGCCAAAACTTGAACCAATTTGAAAACAATGGTTCGGCGATCCGGGTAAGCTATAGCTTGTTGGAAACGTCTTTCAATAAATAGGAAATAAGAAATTTAAATAAAAAGGTATGATAACCTCAACTTTTTTTCATTAAATGTAGACGTTGTTTTGATATGCTAAACTAACGTAAGTATCCCAAATTTATATTTTTATTATAGCCAATGCTCTTAGCTTTCGATTGATACCATACTTGCCATATAAGTTTGGAAAAATTACCAGCTACCATCCCTATTGTGTGGTATAAAAAAAAGTGATTTTAGGAGCAAAGATTTTTTTTAGTTTTTTTAAGTCGTTTTTTTTTAATAAACAGAAATAAGATAAAAGAATAACAATAAATAAGTTCTTCTTCAATTGTGCGAAATAAAACGGTAAAGTGTGTGCGCAGCTAGCAGCTGACCAATATTACTCAATTTTTTTTAATGCAGGTCAAAATCATCACTTGTCACATACGGCTGTTCCTGTTCATCTGTTATCGGCAACGACGACAAACATAATGACAAGCTCTGGGCAATATGGTCCTTTATATGGTAAAATGTATGTTAACAAAATTGAAGTACAAGATTTGAAATCATCTGATTAAAGATTCTTTGGTCAATGGAAGTAATAGATCCGATAATAATACTGGTCATATGCTTGCCGTCTGTGACAGGTTAAATTACAACTGACCGCAAAGGATACAGGAAATAGTCCGGCCAATTCAAAGGTGATAAGTAAGAGTTTACAGTTCCTATAATGTCGTTGTTTTGAGTGATACGATTCCACTCTTCGTGCTAACCACCATCAACTGAGAGTGGGAATTGGGAATTGGGATATCCTACCTTTTTATTTAAATTTGGTTCAGCCCCACCGTGTGTCAAGAGGATGTGAAAACAGTTTTTGTGTGATAGCTCGAAAGAGACATGTCTCTAAAAGCTGAAATGTTGTATGAATGTAGGCCTCTAACAGACCTTCTCTATGAAGGTTTTTTCATCGTTAGGTTCCGCCACGTGCTCTGGACATATGACTAAACAGCGCTTATCCGAGGAACTGACTATAGGATGTTGTAGCTGGACTTACCCTCTTTCGCTCTACGTATAACACACCCCATATATTTTGTGTTATATGCCACAAAGTTAGTCAAAGTAAAATGTCTGCCCATTAGACCCATATTTTCAGAGTTTTCAGTTTATTTTTGATCTTCATCAAAATGTAATAAATCAAATCAAAATTACATGTTCAGCACCATTGCTTTTCAAAATGTGGCTTTCCTCCTACTTCGTATAAGGTGAAAAATCTCATTTATCTGACTTCATAAAAAGAACAGAATCTCTGTGAAAGTCTGTGAAAGTCTAATTCGTTCGTTTAACCTTTCTTGGACAATTATTGATAGAAGCCTATTACTCCTTTTGGTGTAAAGTTTTTTTTCCTCTACAGAATCATTCAATCTTTTACTTCATTTGATTAAACATACATTTTTCAAATATAAGACCTGATCAGACAAACCATCTCATGGCTTATTTTTGTCGTTGCTGATAACAGATGACAACAGTCCGCTTCATTTCATTTGTATGAAAAAAATTATCGTCATTTCATCTTCATACCTTAATTCCACAATATCCCCTACACGCAGCATCTTCTTATAAATTTATAGAAATGAAAAAGATCATTTATTAATCTCGACGTGCGTGATGGCTTACAGTAAAGACTAAGTAGATTTTTATTTTATTTCTTTTTTTTTAAATGCTTCATTTCTTCGTTATGAGCAGATAACCAATATCTGATGCGGAGACCATGCGTTTAGTAATTTCTAAAAATAAAACCACGATTAACCTTGATACTTTTTTTGTTGGCTTCAATTAATGAAAGAAAAAATCGTATTGAATTACATTATATCTTCCGATTGAATGTAAGTAACTAACTCCGTACATATACATATATTGTAACGCGCATCACATACTATACATGTACGTTGTACATATTCTTAGGTTTACAAATAAAAAAGCGAGGTGCCTAACATGCTTTATATCTACCTTCGTTGTGTTAGCCCTTTAGATACGGCCAGGCAGACATCTGTTATCGACAACCAACGAGCGATGAGTTTTGATTAAGGATCTCGTGACCTAGCAAAACGTGCTATAGTTAAAACTAAAGAACTCATAGATTTGGTATCAAATATTGGAAACGTTTTGGATGAATAAAGTTATAGCTTCACCTATACTGTGAGGTAAAAGCTTATTAACTTTTGAGCGCCCCCGATTGAAAGCTATACACTATGTAAGACTAGAAACGTTTGAATATCACGTTTGTTTTTGAGCGCTATTAGCCGACAAACTACATTGAAAGGTTTGTCGTGCGAGATAGTATTAGATTTTTACACTTGTCAGGCTCGACAGACTTTTCAATTAATAGTACATTTTGTACCTAGGACTAAAAGTCTTTTTTAGCGTGTGAGAAGTCTGGAATCGAATACGCTAAAAAAGACTTTTAGTCCGTGGTACGAATAGTATTTTTCATATTGGACGGAGTCCTAGGTATGAAAAATCGTATTTTTAAACTTGATCGTTTGTGTGACAACATTCTGATTTCTCTACGATGCCAGTTAACTCGATTGGTCCATCCTAGCGCTCAAAAGTAAGTACTCTAACAAATATTTCTAGTAGGGGTGTGCGATGGTTCGGGGATACGGATGGAAGGGGTCCACAAAAAATTCTTACCATCCCTAGATGTCAAAAAGTGATTTTAAAATTTTTTTTAAATTCAATAACAACTTGCGCAAATTCACTGAAGCTGAATTTGCGACTACTGGTAAAATCTCATATTTCGACCTCTACCAACAATATGCTGCGAGATATTTTTTGCCCTAATTAGTGTTTTTCTACTAATTAGAGTCCAAAAAAACAGAAAATTTTTAAATTGAAAAAATTTGGCAGAAGCGTTATGTTTGGTGTGTCTTCAAAGTTCGCCAACTGTGAAAAATTGGGTAAATTTTAAACTTGAAAATTCTATAATCGACTTAGAAAATTATTCGATTATTGCTCAAAGGAGCTTAAATTGTTGGGAATGTTGCCGGGTATCCAAAAAAGAAGAGTTTTTGAAAATTGTCTGTGAAATGCGTGTGGTGTGACTGTTTGTTTGGCCCAAAATTGAGGCAAAATTCCTCAACGA
The DNA here is from genome assembly GCF_014529535.1 of Bradysia coprophila. NCBI lineage: Eukaryota > Metazoa > Arthropoda > Insecta > Diptera > Sciaridae > Bradysia > Bradysia coprophila. The sequence goes on from NW_023503616.1 coordinate 2,590,545, forward strand.
AAAAAATCGATTTTTTTGAAAACGTTTAAAAAATTACGGATTTTAATTTTTTCGACTCTAAAGTGCCCACAAACTTTAAATTAAATTATTTGAGGCAAAAACAATGCTTTTCACACGTTTTCAATAAAATCGATTTTCTCCGTTGAGCATTTTTGCCTCAATTTTGGGCCAAACAAACAGTCACACCACACGCATTTCACAGACGATTTTCAAAAACTCTTCTTTTTTGGATAGCCGGCAACATTCCCAACAATTTAAGCCCATTTGAGCAATAATCGAATAATTTTCTAAGTCGATTACAGAATTTTCAAGTTTAAAATTTACTCAATTTTTCATAGTTGGAGAACTTTGACGACACGCCAAACATAATGCTTCGGCCAAATGTTTCCAATTTAATTGTTGGTAGAGGTCGAAACATGAGATTTTACCAGTAGTCGCAAATTCAGCTTCAGTGAATTTGCGCAAGTTGTTATTGAATTTTTAAAAAAATTTAAAATCACTTTTTGACATCTAGGGATGGTAAGAATTTTTTGTGGACCCCTTCCATCCTGATCCCCGAACCATCGCACACCCCTAATTTCTAGTCTTATAAATGGTCTAACAACATGGAATAGATTTTAATCTGAACGGCGTCATCAGGAAATCTACCACCACGATTTCATATTTAAATAAAAAGAAGATTTAACATGAGAACCCGTGAAAAAAACATTTAATTTTTTTACAGAAATTATTGAAAAATATTGTTGCAATCCCGATGCCATCCCACTTATTAGAATCTTCGTAAGAATCCAATTAGAATGAATTAGAATGGATCTGGATATCCTTTTGGTCTCATTCAAATCACAGATTTTAAAGTAAGATATAAAATCAATCAGACATTTTTCAGATATTCTGTTTACATTTTTGTTCTTCAGAATCAATTAAAAATAAGTTATTTGTACTTCGCACGGTCTATTGCATGTTTTTTGTGTGAATTCAACACATGCCACAGAAAACATGCCTCTTGTTTTTACGAAAGAAACTACTACGATAATGATTACAGTAGACTCCCAATTTATTCTATATTAGTTATGGCAAAACTAGCACCTTGTCGGAACCATAGAGCTCAGGGCTCAAAATAGTGTTTTTGGAAATAATGTTTTACAAATGCTCTTATATCGCCGAAGCTAATTCAAACGCTAAAGACTGAATTGCTAATGAACTAGTCTGCTGACGACTGTTTTAGACTTTTGCAGACACTAAAAGCATAACAGTTTCATTATTGGATCTATTACTTCATTTGACTTCAATATTCTCAAGATATTCTTCTACTTCAATTTTTTTCAACATGATTTTTGATTTATAAGACCATATTAGTCAGAGCTTGTCATTTATTGATGTCATTATCAAAAACATAATATGGACGACACTATGCACTGAGGAATGTTTACAAATTTTGATTTTTTCCGTTTGCGTTAATGCCGTCCTTAGCAGGTATGAGTAGTAGGATTTTCCGAAAGAGTCGTAGAGCAGAATAATAGAAGATGAAGATTACAATTTAAAGCATTTTTGAGAAAATATTTTCCAATTATGTATTCATAAGAGTGATGAAACCGACAGATAAAGTGTGCCAATAAGCGGCTAAATTGAAGTAACATGTAGGTAGATGTAAATGTTTCATCTGATTTATCTGACGACGATTGATCAGAAATGATCAGTCTGATGAAATCTTTGTGTATTTTGTTTATATTGAGGCTATCTGGTAGAAATAACATTATATACTGCATCAGTAGTAAAAATAGGATTTTCAAACAGCAATGAAAAGTCAACTAAACAATGGTTCAGTCATAGTTATTTTCTTCTTCACTATAAACAATTTAAACTAAATAGCCTCGACTTAACCGACAGTGTCCGACAGGCACTCCTCGGGTTGTATGTTGAAATGTGTGCTATTTGATTTAAAGAAATGGGACACATAAAAAACTGAGTCAACACAACAACTTATAAATCGTCTAGCACGTAACGATTACTCCTTCTTCTAAAATAAATTTTCAAATTTCGCTCTCTTAAATACCGCCATCTATCAAACAAAGGCCGAAGCTCGTTTTATTTTTATCATTATTATATTGGCACCACTGATTGTGTTGCCTCTGTCGTTCTTTTCTGGATTTAAATGTCCAAAACAAAAACGAAGTTTTGAGTATTTTCTTGGTGCAAAACCTTTTGCTGTTTGTTTTTGTTAAATTTTTAATTAAGCTGATATGGTTACAAAGTAAACACAAGCCGGTATCGAAATGGATCAACTTGATTTTCGTTACAAAGTAGGTCCAAGTTTCTATTTTATACATACCCGTATTGCGAACCGCCAAACCTACAATTTTTTCTTATTCACAGGATCTTAGAGAGCAACTGTACACTCTCGGCTTTCACCAACAAATGCCCATAGGCTCGATGTCAATTGTGTCTGCATTACTCGAAGATTTGATCAAAGTTACTGACAGCTACAAGCAATCAAAGGAAACGGTCAAAAATTTGCTTGAGGTAACTTCAATTGTATTTACTGACTTGTGACACTTCGGATGATCGAAATTGCATTTTAATTCAGGAGAAACGGGCTTGGGATCTGGGAATCGAACCGTACAAGTGTGACAACTCTCGACTTTTATCCGAAAATAATGCACTTCACTTGGAAGTGATACAGCAACGCGGTCTTTACGAGAAGAAAATTTTGGACCTTAAGGGTACGATTCGAAATTTGGAAGTGGACAAAAATTACTTGGACGACCATTGCATTGAATTGGTTAGTAAAATCAGTGAAATGGAACATCGCGGTAAAAGTTCCAAGTCAAATGACGGTGGTACAGTGAAACATAAGACGCCATTCGTTTCAACCGTTACTTCGGGCATTCCTCCATATACCGGTTCATCGAAACATCATTCGTCTCGCCGAGGCGAAGCCAAATCCAGCTCAAATGACCATCAGGTCCAAATTGTCATATTGCAGAACGAGAATCAGCTGCTGAAGGATGAGATTAACTGTTTAAAGAAGCAGGTACGTCAAATAGTTTATTGTCAAGTTAATTCAACTGTAAATCAAATTCATCAAATGTTTGCTGCGCCCATTTGTCAACTATGAAGTCTATTTGTGACATTGTATCCGATGGCTGGGCATCTGGTTTTCTTTTCCAAAGCTTGTTGGTCAAAGCGATGTCAATTGTATTTTTCGGCAATTGTGAAACGTATTCCTTCAAGCTCTCCACTTGTTCGTCATTGATGGTTTTTCCCAAAAATTCTGCTAATCTTCGAACGAAATCCTCCAAGTCGGTTGTCATTTCATCAAATTTCTGAACAAAGAAGTTCTCTTCGTCTCGCATTCGCCACATTTCGGTCAAATGAGTTAAATACGGAGCATAAACTACGCGATTTGCCATCAACAATTGACAGAATTCCTCATAAGTACCTTGGTAGCCATTCAAATGGTAGTACTGTTCGTAGTATGCCTTTGACATATCACCAGGATTTCTAAATCCACAGATGATCTTCGGCTTCCGTCGCCATAACTGTATTGGTAGAAGAGCTACGGGTAAATGCGATTTGATAATTCGCGGTTCGGCAGCACGACGAGACGAGTCAATGGAACTACGAACAGATTTGAACAATTGCGGATGCTGAACGGCTGATTGCCTAGAATATAGAGTTATGGTCGTTAGGACCTAAATTTCGAACCTATCGAAACTAAACTCACTCCAAAAATGACGTTCTTCCCTCCAATGGTGTAGTTGTTGCTTTTTCGAAGTCATAATCATTCAAAATCAGCCAAACAATTTCTTCTAACTGCACTCCGCTCCCCGGGAAACCCAGTATCCATACATCATCGGGTTTCACATCGAAATGGTAAATTCCGTCAGCAAATGGTCGAAACGTGGACGGCATAAAACATGATTTAACATCAAAATCACGACCGAGTGCTGTATTCGGCCGACTGAGTGGTTTGATTAAAATGTGATCCTTTGAAAATCCCGTCGCGGCTTTTTTGTACAAAGCCTCGTTTGTTATGGACTCGCTGATGAAGGGCATTTTGTTATGGAATTGAGTGGGAGGAATTTCACAGACGTTTCACCACCGATTACGAAATCACAAACACAAACGCACCAAGTTAACCAAATGAACTACAATATTATAATGCTGTGCGAGTGATTTTCCTTATTTTTATCGCATTTGTGATTGTAAGATAAGATAAGTCGCGACAAAAAACTCAATTCAATGTTTTGTTGTTATATGAGGTGCATAAAAGATAGGCGAGGAATATAAAATGTTTTATGAAAGGCAGTGGTAGCTCCAGTGAACTAGTTAGTAAAATGAATCTCAAAACTACAATTTAGCCAGTGACCAGCCACAGTTTCGTTGCTAGAAGTTTATTGATTTTAAAACGAATTCCGAGATTTTTCATTGTAAAAAAAAATCCGATTCGAAAGCTATTCATCCTCAACTAGTAATAGCAATAGCAGATTGGGTCTGTTGTTGATAAACTTTCGCTTTTAGCCTAATTGTTTTCAGGTGGTTTTTTATTCGAATGCATTTGACTGATGATTTCACAAGTCTCTGATGATGCCTTACTTAGGGACCTTCATGTTCGTCTACTTCACTTTGATTTTGCAATTTACCAATTTTATTCGTAGAACTCAAAACATCTGCATCCAACCGTTGAACTTATCTTTCCCCAGCTAGAAAGTCGTGATAGGGAAATTGCCCGATTACACAAACAGCTTGCTGGTGGTCGACCTGTAGCTGCATTAGGACGAGATTGCTGTTATCAGGGCATCGATACATTGACAGAAGACATGAAGTTGCTTCAACAGCAACTGATTGCTACCAAGAAGGAACTATCCGAGAGCTTAGAACAACAACATGAAGCTAAACTTCGTGCTATCAAATTGGATGAGGAGAAAAAGAAGTATGCTAAAGATCTAAAAGAGATGGAGGAATTGGCGCTTAAAATTCAGGACGATGCTAATGCACAGCTATCCGACAAAGAAAGAGACTACGAACGTTTAGTTGTAAGTATAAAGGGAATCGACGTCCGCTTTCATTGATTTAACTAAAATTATCACAATCTTCAGGATAAGCTTAATGATTCACTGCGAAAAATCTCGGCGCTCGAATCTGCTGCACGAAGCTCTAGTTCTACGTCACAACAAACGAAAATTGTTGAAAATATGAAGGCGGCATTGAAGAAAGCGAACGAGGAGAATGATCATCTGATAGATAGGCTAGTCAACGATGGTAACTCACGACAATTGTTTTCATTGGACAATTCAAAATTAGGTTTACCGTCTTTTTAGAACAAAAATACTCTGAAGAAATCAAAATACTTGCGCGTAAAAATTCCAAATTGGAAGAGAAGCTACAGCTCCTTCAGTCAAAGGGAAGCAGTGACAGACGAATGCTGAATAAGGAAACAATTACCGAAACTCAACATGAAAACGGCTTTTCCAAAGAGAAGCTCTTATTGCAAACTGAGTACTTACGGCGGTTGAATCAACCAGTTTATGAAAGAGTAATGACAAACATAGTTGGGAGTTAGCACTATAAGCTAAAAATATTTTTTTTTATTCAAGGAATTGGAGAATGTGCAATCTCAACTGGCGTTGCGTGAAATCGAGATCGATAAGTTAAAGGAACAATTATCATACTTACAATCACAACCAAAGACGGCTAGCGGGAGTCACACCAGTATTTCGATTCATTCAGCAATGAGTAGAATGGAACGTGAAGCAGAAACGTTAAAATCGAAAATTAATCTCATCACCAGCGAACGAGAAGACCTGAAGAAAAACCTTAAGGAAGTGCTGGATGATTTTCACAATGAGCAACTCTCGTACACGACACAGATATTGAAGCTCACCGATCAAGTAAAAAAATTAGAGAATGACAATCATCTCTTGCGTGACTGCCAGCAAACGGGAGCGTCCAAAGAAAGTAGAATTTTACGGATGACTGAGAAAGTAGAAGAATACACGAGGCAGTTGGAAGAATTGAGTTCGGAGAATCGTAAATTGAAAAGCTCGTACACCCAAATCAAGTACGAAATTGAATGACTCTGACGGTCATTTGTTGTTCCTTAAAATCAACAATTTTTTCGTTTATCCACAGGATACTGCAAGAACAAACCGAAAAGACGCTAATTGATTACCAGAATCGATTAGCCCAAGCCGAAAATGACTTAGCACATAGCGCATGTGAACAGGGTGCAATGGATGCCAAATTTACATTCACCAATAAAACCATTTCCAATTTGAAGGATGAAGCAGACAAATTGAGAGTAGCCATTGAGTTACTCGAAAAGGATAGAAATGACATGCTCGTAAGGGTTTAACAGAATTTTGCGTAAAAGATGGCTTGGCATTAATAGAATTTGGTTCGTTTGTTGTATTCTAGAATCAGCTAGATGCTAAAACGGAGCAAATCATTCATATGGATACGGAAGTGAGTAAGCTGAGATCTGAAAATGCCGAATTGAGCTCAAAGAGCGTTGCCCTGCGGAGACAAATGTCGTAAGTACATTCACAGTTTAATCATTGTGTTGCGTGTAGACTGTAGAAGGCCACAGTCAAAAGAAACAAGTTTTTTTCGAAGGAGCACCTCAGATATCGTGGAACGGGTTTTCTATGTCTTCTAAGATCCCTTTACTCATAAGAAAACTGATTTTTTGCGTACACTTTTGAAAGACCATTTCTCGCTGAGGGCTACCGTGAGACTGACATTACTTGATGACACAGAATTTCTAAGACGGCCTTCCGTACAATTCATATGTTTGAGGATACGGATATTGAGAAACAGTTGCAGGGAACAAATTCTCTCAATTGTGCAATCAGATTTTCAGATTTGTTGTTAGACAACGGCCCCAATGGGTTAGTCCAACAATATACGACCACATATCTATCGCCATTTTGCTTTATTTTTCAATTATCAAATCACTATTATGGCACAATCACATTTCTTACTTCTAATTACTCTAGTTTAATTGTACATCATCACGCAGCTATATCAAAAAACAAGTTCTTAACCTTTCAGAAACGACATCACGCCCATTTTTTTGTCGTTCCCGTCGATAGAGCCAATGATCAGCCGTTTCTGAAAGGTTAATCGAATAATTGAACGCAACAAACGTTTTCCGAACCGAGGTCATTCGTCGATTTTTGTATTCCTGTTATCGTAGCCGATTAATTGTAGAAACCACCTAGATAAGAAATATCGTTATACGTGTTACCCGAAGGCTATTTCTAGTGTCCATGCATAACTATTTTACCACGCAAAATAGGAATATAGTTTCGTATATATTTCAATACATGCGCCATGCACAATACGACAGAGGAATAATACTCTAGGCTTTTAGTAGGATTGTCAAACATATAGATACGAGGACGAAGGGGAACATTCGAAGCTTAGAAGTTAAATCCTGAGATATCAGTTGTCAGTCTTTTTGGTATTGATTTCATGGATCAATTTTAAATTCAAGCACTGGTGCCCAGCATACTGATAAACCTTCGAAACCCGAATGTATAGTTTTTGTAATTCTTTCCATTCAAATACCTGGCTATTCCGACACTGGGCGCATAACAGCCGACAATTCCATCGTCTGATTCATATTGTGTATAACCGGGACGACACTGACATATGGCACCGCGCCGATCGATTCGACTAACAATCTTTCGTCGTTCTAACCATTGTCCGGGACCGCATGGACCGCGACTGTACAATTTATAACATTGTCCATTCAATTCGACCATGCCAGTGGTCGATTCGCACGCTGATTCTTCCGTTTGATCTTCACTACATTGCTGATCTAAATTTGAAATAATGCCAGTGCATCCGCACACTCCGTTATAACTAATTCCCTCAACTGAGGGACGTGTTGTGAAGTCGAATACAACTACTTGTTGCCAGTTGCATGGTCCCTGTGTGCCGACACGATAACATGTTTTCTCTTCCGGGAAATACAGGCGACCTTTACCGCACGGATTTTTAATGCAATCCGTTGAGTTCAACAAAAATTCACCATCCTCGCATGGACCTCGGGTGTACATTCGATAGCAATATCCGTTCTTCCAGACCACATAACCCTCTTTGCATTGACACGAAGCTTTTACCTCCTTTGTTCCTTCGCTACTTTCGCCTATTTGAAATATATGACCCATAGGACAAGGTCCAATCGTTCCTACAACACACATATATTTCACTTCTTTAGTCGATTTCGTTTTCCTAAAGGCTTACCGATTTCGTAGCACTGATCCGTTTCTTCATGATAATGTGGCAACTTTACGTGACATCCGCACTTGCCGCCCGGAAGATATAATTGACCGAGTCCCTCACATGGACCTTTTGTAAAATGCTCATAGCATGTGTTGTCAGTGCTATAAAAGTACTGTGCTAATTCACCTTCATTTTCACACTGCAATGGACAAAATATACATAAACTTATGAGAATGTATGTTAATTTCGCTGCACTTACCAAACATTCAGTTAGTTTATCCTTTCCTATCGCTAGAAGCTTGCCTTGAAACAGAATATGCTTGGTAATTTTAAATTCACTAGTTTTGAGCTGTATGGACTTTCAAATGTTTTGGTTAACCTTTTAGAAACGGCAAGCATGTCGCAAGATGTCGCAAGATGTCGCAGATATCGGAACAGAATAATCAAATCTATTACTTCATCCGAGTAAAGTATTTGTTTTACATAAAATCTGCTACTTTAATATTTCTATCATGAATTCCGCTGATATAAGGGAACACTAACCAGAGATTTTCGCTGATTGTACTCGTCGTTGTTGTCCATAGCAAATAACTAGCCATTTCTATAAGGTTCATCAAACAGTTAATTTCTTGATATACCTTTTTGACAAGGTCCTCGTGTGTGCAATGTATAACATTTGCCATCATGTGGCCAGGACACCATAGAGTTATAGCATTTTTCCGGAGTTTTACAGTAACCAAAACGTTTCTTCGGTCTAAAATATTATGATTGAAATTCAAATATCTGCAGACCGCAAGACTTAAAACTTTCAACCACACTAACGTCAGGTTAAAAAGTTGACTTACACAGCGCTTCTTGCCGGCGAATCCGAGACCGGTGCAAAATATTGTCCCAATTCACACGGTCCTCGTTCAAACAAGGTGTGACATTTAGATGTAATTTTATTCTGCGCAGTGCCTGGAGGACAACGACATTCTGCAGTTGTCATTGTAGATTTGTAAATGGCACTGCTTCCAACCGGACTCAATTCCATAGTATCTGGACACGGATAGCCCAACTAAGAAATAGAGAATTTTCAAAATAAATATTTTCATTTACCAAAGAGCTCATGCCTCGTACCGTGAAAATTTTGAAACATTTTTTTAACGGTGGCCAATAGAGCAGTTGCCAACCACCCGGTTGGGACGCACAGGGATTATTGTATGGATCACTCCATGGTGGTGGCACTACAGCTGACTCAATCTGTTCCTCGCAAATAGCCAACAGCGTCACAATTAACCATATTGACGAAATCTTCATTACTAATATGAAGACCGCTGAAAATCAATTTGAATTTCTTTTAAAATAAATATAATTTACATTCGACCTCGATGGATATTGATCGTAATTCGATACAAATGTGAAGTAATTTTTTTTTCTTACACAGTACGAAAACTGACCACGGTTAAATTGTGATGTAACAACAACAACAACACAGTTATTGAAAAGGAAAGTTTAACGTTTTTGTGATGTTTTTTTTTTTCATTTGTTGTGACTTGTAGAAGCGTGGCTCTATAAAATAAAGTTGTTGTTGTTGTTCCTGTTACTTTTATTATCTTGTTTCGGGTAAGACGAGGTTAGTGGGTCATCGAAATAAGTGTAACAGCGAAATTATTTAATTCATGAAAATAAAAATGTTACCGATCGAGTTTGGAAAAGTAAATGGTTATTGTTACAAGCTTTCAAGTTCAATGAAAGCGTACGAGACGAGGCTAATGGACTACTGAATTGAGTTTAGTGGCATTACGATTTTCGGAAATGTATGGAAACATTGTCTAAGCTTATCTCATGTGAGATCTAACAGTAGTTCGAATTTCAAATCTAAATAATAGATGGTCTTAGGATCATATATCGGGCATGGAAATAATGCGGTATCCTGGTAACCTAATTACTGTGGAATTTTTTTAAAAAAAACTTGGACACCAGGGAATTGTTGAACCAAGAACCGCTAATCGTATGAACCGGGAAGTCGTTTACGGTTACGGTTACCAGGAAATTTTGACTCTGTTACCGAGAAGTAGATATTATTTCCATTCCCACCGTATATCGTGGTGTGGTATGGAAAGTGTTGGTTGTTTAGCTAGTAACCACAACCGAGTAATATTCCAAAACCTTGATTTCATGTTCTGGCATTATTTTAATGCTTTCACACTGTGAAATTCACAGTATGGACATCCTGCATCTTTGCTACATCCTGCATCTAATTATTTATTAACAACAGATTGATATAAATCTTATACTTCTTAGATTTAGCATATACGATTTGATGTGTGGTACGTTAGCCAATCCTCATCAATTATAATTTCTCGTAAACAGAGGACACACATCGGATACTGAGAAACAATTGTTGATCTTATTATCAAAATGTTTACAATTCATACTAGCAGACTTTCAGTGATAGCCTGCGTCAATGCACCCAACGATCAAATTCGAGAATTCTAATAATAACAAAGTTAGAGTTGTAATATATTGAATCTAATAATATTTTGAACGAACGATGACACTATGAATACTACTAAATCCGAAAATGTTGCCAGCGGCGCCTGCATACTCCTTCGTAATTAGACTAGAAAAATACTAGAGGTTAAAGTACTGGAAGTCATGAAAGCTGTTTTTCAAGCTATGCAGACATTAACGACCAGTACATAAATTCACCAATAAACCAATTTCCGGTTAGATCGTGACTTCAATTTATGTCAGTGGATCTCTCTAAAGGATCTACTTACTTCGAACTTAGTCGAATTTAAAGGAGAAACAACCGTCTGCAACAGTATTTAAAGACTATTTGTAAACAAATTTGAGTGCAATCGTATAGCATGTGGGTGGTGAAACATCTTGAGGTGGTGCTCATGCTTGCATGGCTCAATGTATTGTAACCACACAAACGAACAAATTTGAACTTAATACGACCCGCACAGCTTGAATATCTTATCTTTTGCTGTCTGGCCACTGATGCAATTCTAGCTCTTATTGTAAATGAGAATGTTGAGCTAGCATGAAATGAATTTGTTATTTAACAAAATGAGCTATTTTACTGTTTGTGAAAGACAAAGAATCAAAAAATTTCGCTCGCTCCGCTCGCGAAATCCTTTCTCTTCTTATCTACATTGTATTCCACTGAACCTTTAAATACGTAACGTTAGATTGAAAGCCCCTGAATCAGCTCAACATATACAACCATTTCCTTGTAATTTACATTGTGCACTGCACTGCACCCAACGAGAAAGTAGAAGTCGGCATGTCTGTTACAAATATACACGTTTGCCATTGTTACATTCATATGAAAATAGTGATAAATAAAGGACAGTTTGTTTAAGCGAATTTTCTAAATTCCCATATAAAGCTTGCCCCCGACGGGAAAAAGTAAAGTCGGCGCGTCTGTAATATACAACTCTGGATGATGTCTTCAACTTACTTGTCTACTGTGTGATACGGAAACTTTTACCTAAAAATACTTAAAGTACTTACAATGTTACCAAAAAAAACGCCTAGCAGCAAAAAACAAAAAAAAAACAGAAAAACAAGTTACGTGTGAACTATCGGTAATTTCTTTTAACGCTACAAACATAGTTTCAGACATTAAGACATAAAAGGTTATGTAATTTGCTTCAAAGAGTTTTACGGTACAAAAGGTCAACTATTATTAACACCCAGTCAATAGTTACATCTCTAATACGTTGAGTGTTAAATAAAAAAAAAATTCAATGCAATGAAACAATCCGATAAAGTGCGTCTAAATTGTGCATGAAGATTATTAAATGAGCGAAGATTATTTTTATCATATGCTATCAACGACAATAACAAAAAAAAATGCAATGAGCTCTCGGTATTGTCCTCATAGGCGCTATAAACAAAACAACAAACAGATTTAGTCATTATAGGTAAACCTTTACGGTTCGTAAACTTTGTAAGTCAATTTCATAAACTTTTAACATTTCATCCATATGTTAAATGTCAAAAGTTTACGAAATTGACTTACTTTCGGACTTTAAGTTTCATAATGGTTTACCCCTAATCTATCACGATACGCTTGCCGTCTCTAAATAAGATTTAATTTAATATTGAACAAATGAGCATGCGTGTCATTTGGGCAAGGATTTTAATGTTATATAGAAGAAAAACTGGAATGAAAAGATATTGGAAAGTAATACTTCTAATCGCATTACCAGAATTGTTTTCTTAATGGAAAATTCACCTGACCTGATGTGTGATAAATGATTTTCTTTGAGATAATTTAAGTAAAGCCAACGCACTAATATTTTTCTTATTCAAATGTTCAGGCATTGTTGAATATACTAAAAAAAAAGTATTTCACATTCAACAATAAACGCTCAACGCCATGCTGATTGTTTCATAATCAGATTTTCAATTGTACCAACAAAATCGTAGGTGCTACAGTAATTTCTTTTCAAGATTCGAATCGGTACAACATCGTTAATCTTACACTACACAGTGTGATCTCATCCGAATGCAAAATCTAGTTCAATTTTAAATTGAAAATTGTTATAAGACAAAAAAAAACACCTATGATTATGGTCGATCACGGACAGCTGGTGGTATCGAACCCGATGAAATTAATTATTCATCGAATATGCCAATGTTGCGATGTTGCGAATAAACGAAAACCGCAGATTGTGAGACTATGTAATTACCAATTAAAATTGTTAAATGATCGAAACTCTAAATTCCGGCATATCTTCTAGACCACTGATCTCTACCAAATTAGCAAAAAAAAATGAAATTCCTCGCTTGTTCGAACATTAAGACGACGCAACACATTAATTTGTCACTGAACCTACAGCAAAACTATGAAGAAACTCCTGCTGTTCGGATTATGAAATGAAATAGGATGATACTTATGTCAATTTATATGCAAGAGACCTTCTAGGTGTGGCATGTTTAAATCCCAACAATGTTGTATGACAGTATGACTCATTCTATTTCGATCTGAAACTGAAGTTTATATAACGGGTTTGTTAAAAACCACATTTCTTCGCAGTGTTAAATTATGGAAAACGGTTGCTGATCCATTATTCAATTTCATATTATCGTTCTTTGCTTTAATGTTCTTGTTACTTGCGGGAGGTAGAACAAATGTAAATCTTTTAATGAATTTTCTAACTCAACGATCTGCCGGCTTTTATCGTACTTTATTGTCATTGAAATAAAACTGCAGTTGAAACCGCGTACCCCGTACAGAGTCAGTTGTTTCTTCACTAGAAGGTTCTTAACACGCGTACAAGAATAGCGGACATGAGATGATGTTGAACATTCAAGAAAATATTACACTTTCGTTTCGCCGAAAATTGAAAGTTTAAAGAAGTGATCGCATTAATTATAGGAAGCTAGGACGGCGCACTACCTATCAATTATTTTGTAATTTACCTGCTTAAAAAAGTAAATCCACAAAAAGGTTTATTCAAGCTTCATCCACAAAAGACGACTCATCTTCGAAAACACGACAACCAAAATTGCTACACTTCATACGAAAATTAATTGTGATCACAAAGCATGAATACACAAAACGAACAAAATTTGTGCTTTTTGTTTCTTGTGTTTTTTCGGCAAATTAATAACTTTTTTTGTTATTCGTTCATTCATTCAATGATAAATTTCTCACGATTCATATAACATAATCACTTTGTTCTCCAATTATTTCTTTATATTTTTATTGAAGTGTTCTTATGTAACACATGAAAAACATTAGATCAACCAGTAAATTCAAAATGTTTAAAGATTTCGTTTTCATTGAATTCACACACAAGATATTCTCACGCGCCCCGTACAGCATACGAATTATACGACAGCAAGGTATATATCTTAAAATGCATTCGATAACATTCAAAATACGACTGAGACTGTTCGAAAAGCATCAATATAATCTTGAGGTACCTGAAGGAATATACCACACGAATATAGTTTAAAAAACCAGTCGAAGTTGGTGGGGATTCCTTCTGATTTTTTTTTGTGTGTGAACACTTCTTTGAGTAGCTTATAACAAAATTTACATGTCTGACTTGCTTTTTGTATATGTATTGTGTTGCATGGAAGCAATTGATATTTTGTTTATGTACATTTTCAAAGATCAACTTGCATTGCAGGTACATTCCAGTTGTTAGGTAATTTTAAATTTTGTGTTATTATCTAAAATCAAACCAGCTGGTTCTAAGGTAACCACTTTCAGATAGCAAGTTATTACTTGGAGATGGACGTTGCATTAATATTAATGTTATTAGAGAATGTATGGACATTATGTTATTATTTGAAGTAAATGCTGAAATCTATTCATTCTACAATAGATGAACAAGGATTTAGTGAAAATATTTTCGTAAATCCAAGAAAGCGCACGAAAATTACTAAAATATTTTCAAAAATTTAGTGTCCTTGTGTGTTAGGTGAATCACCAAAGGAATATCCACATGTGGACTCAGTTGTTACAGTTTTCTGTTTAAAATTGACTCATTCACTTTTAATGTCGAGTCAATGACAACAAGGCGAAAAAATAAAGAATCTGCTGCAGTAAATTAAACACTTTTTAGTACCCACTAATCGTAAAATTGGCCTTCATATTCGGCATACAAATAGGTATCTTTCACTGAATTACGCTGCTTCAAATAGATCTAAATTCACTTCACAAATTATACGAACTTATGTATTTATCTGAAGCTCATAAAGCTTTTCATAAATTTTATTGCTTTTAACGTGTGCAGAACACAAAACATCTTTTTATTGTCTTATTGTAAAAGCGATCATCAAATTACTCGAATTATGCGTATGAATGAATGAATGGAATTCACATTTCAGCGACTGACGATAATTGATGGAAAATATTTCTTATTTAAATATTTGCCTGCATAAGTTGTTGTCTGAAGTACACATTATGTTAAATGCAATGTCATTGTTAGGAAAATTCATTTTATTCAATGGTTGATATCGAAATAATTAGAATGTTCACGGTCTTTGTGTATCAGTAAAATATTAAATTTTATAGCCTTGTATCTTGTGAGCGTTTTAGCTGTTTTAGCATTCAAATGAGTTAATTGGTTCCGGTACAATTATATATGGTTCGCCATTCAGGTAGATTTTAAAACACGGGCGGATCGATTATAGTGAATAGAGTGTGAAGAATTTGGAACTAATTCTAAAAAAAAAACTTTTGATCACATCGGATTTACTTTCATGTCAATAACTGGTTTAGCAAGGATATTACCAGTCCTTATTCACTCGAAATTTTATCATTCCTGTGAGAAAACATCCCAGATGGTTTTTCATTTAAATTAAAAATGAATTGTGATGCATTGTGGACCTTTTATTGCTTTAAAATCTTTTCGTTGGAATAGAAAACCTTTGTGTTTAAGGCGTGTCAAATATTTTGCGATTACTAGGTACAGGTGCTATGAGTGCACACATTTTTTTTTTACTTCGGATTCCTTATCCCAAATTTTATCTCTCTCAGCTACTTAAGCATTTCTAATCTCTCTAATCTCGAAGCTAAAATACATCGAAATGGACAAATTGCTCATTTACATCTTTGTTCAAATTATGCTAAAAAATTCAAATTCCATAAAAAAAAAACAATTTTTGAAATTCTCAGCTTAATTAATCAACGGGTGAAAAAAATACGTTAACTTTTTCCACATAAATGTACTAACAGCATATTTCCCAACCATTCAATTCGAATTGACAAGCGCACATTCGAAAACTTGTTTTCCATTTTAAAAGCAAAAGTAAATCTCTATCACATGGTGACCAAACCGCTATTACTCTACGAGCGGGCAAACATAACACGCTTTATCTATGAAATTGTTTTTTTTTTAAATTGCCACGCATCGGAATTGATGCATTTCAAGTTATTACTGCATATTAATCTTTATTACGTTACCAACCGTTAGTATAAATTGTATAATTTTTGTTCGGGCTCAACCGGTTCATATGTTTTGCTTCTTGGTATTTTTTTCTTTCTCTGCATTTTGTTTCTTCCTATTAATTTATAATATTTAAAAATAACCTAAACTGTAGTATCTGATAGATTGAAAGTAAAAATGACTATTTTTACATTCAATACATGAATATTTAAAATTGAATAATAACAACAAACGTGAATCAATTCCACATTTGAAGGACTTTGTTCAATTTACCAAAGTTGTCTAATTTTAGATTCATATTTAGTAATAATGAATGAAATGTGTCATCAAAACAAACAAAAGCCAAAATTAACTAAAGTTTCATGCAAAAATAGGTTGCAGTTGACCTCGTTGCTTATAAAGTTTACTTTTAAATTATTTTGGGAAATCCTCTTAAATATTAAAACATTGGATATTTGTACTACGTAAAGTACCTCTGATTTTTTTTTCTTATAAAAATCATAAAAATCATACTTCTAGGATGAAACATCACATAAATTCCATATCTTCACAATTATATATAGCCTCAGTAATACACAACCAAACAAACTCAGTTAAAAAAGCTGTTTTCCGATACATTTTTTATTTGTAATGGAAGAGAGGCTTCAGAAACAATAAAGTATATCACATATTATGCATATGTAATATTGAAATCGAAAACGAGGTCATGGACAACCAATTAATAAATAAAGAAAAATTATGAAAAATATCACCGTGAATTACAAAACAAATGAATTTCAGTCAGTTGTTAATATACTCGGTAAAGATAAAAAAAATGGTGATGGTTTCATGATAAACGATGTGTTTTGTGTAGCAGATTGGAAAATGTATAAAATAATATGTATGTTGGCAATGGAATACGATTAATTTTTTGGGTGTAGCAACCATGAAATATGTCAAAAAATTTATTTTTAATATGCAAACGTTTGTTGCAATTCGAATAGAAAGAAATTCTACGTTACAACTGCGAAATATACTTTTTTTAAAGCTTTTAATCGTATGATTTATAGTATTATTGTGTATTGTCAACTGCGGGCTTCCAAATTTTGATGATTGAGTGTACATTGTGTTGTAAATACGGATTTACAATTCACGAAATTCAAGAAATATTTGCAAACAAGGCATTTAAATTAATCTAAAACTGTGTTGACTTAAACGTGTCGCACAAAGTCGTAGAATCTGTTAATTATATTAATTGCTAAAAATCTTTTACTTCAATTGTTTTACCATTTGTTTTGCTATAAGCTCATTGCGTTGTCGCTTAGTTTTACTTTTTCATGAAAGACTAATTCTTGTAAATTCGTGGTGGCAAGGTTCACTTACCCTTTGAGAAACGACAATCGTTTCACAACATAAAACTTGAACATTTTACTTCATTCATTTTAACATTTTTTGGCACTCTATTTTATCGATAACAGACGATTAAACATTTATCAAAGGTTTGTTCTTCAAATTTTAAACGCCTAGTGGGTATAGGACCGTTCCCAAGAAACCGAATCTTAAAAATCTTTATTGATTCATTTCGAGTCGGCAACACATTTCTCAAAGATTTTCTTTCAATTTTTAATTGCTCTCGTGTTCATTTATATGTAAATTCAACTTCGACTCTTAAATATCTCATTTAAATAATGTTATTATCAGACTTAAAAAACTTGTTTTCATCTTCATCTTCGGTATTCAATTTGCATTAATTAATGTCAAAATCTGGATTCGTTAATTCATCAAAAAAATATAATTTGCCCTTTGGTTTTATCGACTTTTGGGAAATGAGTTTTTAAACGATTTTAACGTTTTTGATCCTATTCACGTTAATGGTGTGTGTTTTCTTCGCAATGTAATTTTCATTAGTTTTAATCACAAATATGTCGTTCGCAATAACATAAACGTAAAATCTATATTGTCTGTTAATTGACCTGTGACCATGTTTTAAAAAAGAAGTAAAAGATTTGAAGTCGTCTTAGATGATGAAGTAACAGTAAAATTGCTGGTATGGCTGTAATCTTGGGAAGGTTAATTCCAGTTCCTAAATTAAGTTAGGAATGAGTGACTTGTCTGATGTTTATCTTCCTTGGATACTCACTAAAAGCAAACATGAGGAAATTGAAGTAAAATATTTAATTGAAAAATTCATCTGCCATCACTGACTTTGTTTCATTTCCTAGTTTATCGGAATGATTTCGTCTAATTTACTGTCTTAATAATATACGAAGACTATCGTAAACTACCATTACATCTGTAATAATATTGTTATCGACTATGGGTTCAATGATGACAAGTCATATATAACGATGATCGTTTGACATTTTTATTGCCTGTAGCAGATAATTATCCAATAAAATCATAATTTCAAAGAAATGCATCAACTAAAACTGTGTTTACGTTAGTATGTCGTATCAATGTGGAAAAGAAATTTTATGCAAATGAAGGAGAAGGAACATGTTTTTCTGTAAAAAAAAATTGATTCAAATTACAGATCGACAGTTGAATTGATCACATTGAATTTGAGCATTCGAATCATTGACTGAACTTTTGTAAGAAAATATTTGGTAAAATTGTTTGAACACGTACGGTTTATTAAGCAACGAACCTTTACCATGTTACTAAGCATATCAACAAAACAACGTTTACAACAATAAATTCAATACACAAGTACATTCAAGTATCGTGTTAATAAGTTTTGTCGAGGTTTACATAAGTTTCTTGGAGTTTTAACTTCCTCTAAATTTAAATGGTTAAGATGGTATTATCCGCGGCATTATCATCTAATACCGTAAGGTACTCATACTGTAATGTAACATGGGTGTTGTGAAAGTGATATCTTAATTGCACAATACTTCGATGTTCGTTTATGTTCGCTCGCTTATTAAAAATATGGAGTTTAATATAAAATGGGATAATATCCAATTGTATTTTCCGTTGCAATTCACTGAAGATCTTACGATACAGCTATTTATTATCGCAATAAGCGCAATCGCAATATTCGAAATAAAGTTGTTTTTATTCGGTTATATGCCTTTTGATACAGTCGATAATTTAATTTGTTTTCTTTTGATCTTGTCTGAGTTGAGCGTATCCAATATTGAAGCATTCTTAATCGAAAGTTTTCATCTTCAGGTATAATTTCTGCAAAATTTATTTTTATTAGGAAACCAAGTTGCGTAAGAATGGTTGCCTTGGCTTATTGTCTAAACCAGAAAATTTTCAATCTGTAAAAATGCTCAGCCTAGACCTGTTTGAGTTCAGGTCTCGGTTCAGCATTTTACTAGCAACTAAGATCGCTAGTCATCTGATATCGATAACACCGACAAGAATAACGGATATTTAGCGTTTTCTTACATAGCGAAATGTCAAAAATAGTGAAGTAATAGATTTTACGTGCTTCTGGTCGGTAAATGCAATTTTTTGAGTACATTTTTCGCATTTACCGACCAGAAGCACGAAAAGCACTGTACGTACGAGGTTCCAAATTTTTATTTTGACGAGTGGGTACGTTATGGCCCGACCCGAAGGGGAATTTGGAACCTCGGACGTAATGTACTATACTTTCAAATCTTAGAATGTACTTCACACAGGAAGTCACAGATTTTATAAAGTTGTGATGCGCTTGTCGTTTCTGAAGGGTTAAGAAGGAACGATATAATAATTTCACATGATTCAGACTGCACAACTACACCTAAATATTGTTTGTATCTTGCAACACTTTATTCTTATTTGAAGTCGAACACATCAGCCTACAACTAAATTTCACATTAACAAATTTCTTACATAAATTTTTCTTCAAAGTTCACTTTTTTCGTCTGCTTAATTAACGTTAGTTAGCATTTACCTCTTGTTAGATAATGCAGCAATTTTTTATTTACATCTTTTTTTACCAACCAAATCTCATTACGTACACTTTATTTGATTTTTTAACATTCAAAGTAGCACGTGTGAGTATAATAGGTAAATACCAGAAAGTGAGTACGAATTATTATTATTGTAAAATACACACACATATTATCTAAACCGAAAGATCAGCGATCGATCATTTTGTAATTTCATAGTTTGTCAATTAAAATTGGATCAAATCGGTTCACCTCTTTTGTTGTATATTCTTTTGTTTAGTGTGAACAGTAAAGATGAAATTACGATTACTGAGATAAATCAGATCAATGTCTTATGTAGCCGCAAATCAATCAGTGAATAGAAAGATACAAAGAAAATATAAATAATTTTTAGACTAAAACGACAAATTATATGAAAGGTACATTTCTATGGGATTTATAGTCAATCTAGATGACTGTCTGCCCAAATTACTTCACTTAACTAAGCGTTCATTAAAACAAATAGCTTCAGCTTCACCTAATCAGAGCCAAGCCCCTTTATACGAACCAACATTAAAACTTAGACCGTAGCTTCAATTAGTCTTACACATTGTTGATTAACTCAACATTAGCATTGACATTGATCTAATAACTTTCGTTCCATGATGTTTAAACAAAGAAAAAAAAAATATTGAAATGTTTATCTACCGACGATGACGAACATTCTAGCAGTCAACAACCTTTACAGAGCCGTAAATCATTGTCACTCATGATATACCTTTATTCTTCGGTTAAAATTTCTTATTCAAATATTTTTACGGCACATTGATAGAACGCTTACGCTTACGTGTCATGAAAATTAAAAATTACCGTTAACATTTTATGGAAAGTGCTGTCTTCATAACCACTATTCAAGGTTAAGAAAAAGAATGCATTTTTCAATTCAATGAACTTTTATTGTCATTACACTCATACGAGTTAATGTTTGTGTTTTTAAAAGCGGCGGCGTGACAAGTGCATGAATGGTTTTAAACTGCAACATGATTTGTATTGAAATGTACTTAATTTTGTTGTTTGTTCGAAAATAACTGAAGGTTTCGTTTATTTTAAAAGTTAACGGAAGAATGATAAATTATCTTCAGTTAAAATAAATGAACGAACACAACTTGAGATAGGTTTGTCACGTTTGTCACCATTAGCTAATGCTTTTAAGTTACTATTCTATGCATTTCCGCAGTCTCGAAATATTACTTACCAATAGAATCGGCTTTAAAAATACACTCACCTCACAATAGTTAGCAAGAAATTCATGTCTTTGGTTGTTTTTCTTAAATTCCAACACACAGTGGAACCACTTCTTACAGCATGTTATGCATATGCATTCTGTAAACATTAGGTAAACATTACGCGTGCGCGTCTAGATCCTGGAGATTGGTGAATTTGTTTACCGAATTTACAAAAATTTACCGAAATTTACCGAAGATTTACCGAATATTTACTAAATTTATCGATACATAAATTCGGTATATTTAAGTAGTTTTGATAAATTTCAGTAAATTCGCTAAATTTTACCAAAAATATACCCTATGTATGCAGTAAATCCGAGTATAAATTGAATGATACTGACATATGAAACGTGTGGAACTGTGAACAATAGAAGTATTTCGAGGTGAAATTAATTGCGACTTGCCCTGGACTGGACCCTGGACTTTATTTAAATAGTCGAGGAATGCCTCCAAATGAATTTCTAAAAATCCAAAACTGAATTCTAGATTTTTAGAAATTTATTTGGACAAGCTCTATTTCATATTCCATTCGTTACCAATGTTCGAGTACGATCTCTAAGCGAGAAATCAAAATTTCGTTTTTATGAGTTACATTATCCCGACATTGTCTCCATTCTCGAATGACATTATAATCATAAATTAGTTAATTTAACGTATAACTGACGCCAATCACTGACACCACTAGCAATCATACCTATAGCATAAACTACTCACCAATACTTCTTTTGATCGAAGTGCTGTAAGTTCGCTTAATACGACCGAATTAGCCACAGCTCGTTGCTTATTTCTGTCTACGAAATCGACATCAGATAAATAATTGCCGCATTGCTGAAAAGTGATGTCAAGTTAAAATCAAGTTAAATTTCGTCACTATCCATCTTCCAATTGTTTATAAATAAAAAATGATTTCAGAAGCTCATTGAGAATTTATGCAATGCCATCAATTCATTAATGACTAACGAAAATGAATATATAATTTTTGCCGATCCCGCGTATAATTAAATCAATCAAAGCAAAATGCAATAAAAAGCGTTAATTAGATTCGTTTAACATTTGATGTTTTATTTGCATTTGCGAAATATTATCGTTTATCTGTGCATAGGGTTTATACAATAAATAAGATAACCATGATGATTGGATAACTTGTAGATATTCGCGCAATTTTTTGTAGTAAAATATTGATTTATGGGTTGTTTTGTAATTGTTGGACAATATTGTCAAAGAAAATTCGTTGCGGAGACTGCTTTTATGTTATGATATATGTTTGGTGATACATTTTAATATTGACATGCTACGAGTTCAGGATCCTCTCGTTTATTTGGTCTCCGATCGCCTCTCAAAATTTCACGTGATACAATTTAAACCCACGGTATTTCGTATAAGGTTAGATTAGATTAGGTTCTTTGTTTCCTACTCCAAAGCCCTACTCATTCTGTTAGAGGAACGTCCTGATTCTCATCAAGAAGTCGTTATGGCTTAGGCATCTAAAAATGGCAAATCCTCATAGCTGAGTTCGTAATACCCGAAGGTGTTAAACCTGAAGCCGATTTAAAGTCCCTAAGGATGTGTACATACACGAGTCTAAGCTGAAAGAGGAATGGGGTTAAAGAATGACGTTAAAAATCTATGGAAACGTTCACTACATCCAGAAAATCTAATTGGAAATTTTTAAATTTTTCAGGTCTAAAAGCAACGAAAACGTCGAAAAGACAAGCACAATACACAAAGTAACACAAGAATACGAAATTCTTCGAAAACAAGTGGAACATTTCAAAGAACTAAATGAAAATTTAACAGCAGAGAATAGGTATGAGCTGGGAAGCCGAAAATTCCTCTTTATAATACAAGAATGTGATTAATTATTTACCTGAATCTATCTAGCCGATTGTGTCTCCAAATAACCGATCTTACGTGCGCATGTAAAGAACTGAAGAAAAAACAAGGACTGTCAGATGGCGAGGTAGAACGACTAAAGGAATCAATAAAGGAATACGTGTTCAAGATAAAGGAAGTTGAAGATACTCTAGCATTAAAGGTTTGTGTGACCAATATTTTGGTTGATTCAACTTGGTTGTTACGCTTGTTTTATATTACAGAACACTGAATACGAACGAATACTCGGTCATTTTAACACATTTGAAAGTGATGCACAGAAACTGGAAAGAACCAATCACAGTTTGGAAATGGAGAATGAGGAAGCTAGGTAAGGATGAATAGACTTGTTGGTAACCCGTAATCATTGCGTTCTTTTTCAACAGAAGGAGATTTGTTCATTTTGATTGTTTTGTTTAATTTTTGGTTAAAAATTTCTTTTTTTTTTTTTGTTGTTGTTGAATAGTCGTCGTTTGAGCAACGCAGGTCGTGAACTGCAACATTTACAGGAGATACTGAATGAACGTGATAATGAAATAGCCGCCAACAATCGTCAAATAACTGAATTGAATAACCAACTCATCGACGTTGAACGGGATCTGAAAAGACGTGACGAGGAAGTGAAACATCTGCAGGAGAATTCCAATGCAATTAAAGAACTGTGCAATAAGTTGGATATCGAAAAGGAAAAGCTTAAAGAAGAAGTGAATGAGTGCTCCAATATACGACGAAAGGTATGCCAGACGTTTTCTTTGTTTTGTTTTCGATTAAATGTTCCATTTACTGAACCAATTTATTTTTCGTTGAACAGCTTGAACTTGAAAACGAAAAAGTACGAAAAGATCTGGCTGCCAATGAAGCACTAGATCAACAAGGTGCCGTTCAAAAACTACAGGAACTACTCACGGCGAGCAAAGTTGAAGCTGAGCAGCAACGCGCCACACTGAGCGAAAAATCAACCGAAATACAAAAACTTCGGGCGAAATTGAATGAATTGAAGGAGAAATACGCAGAAGAGCAAGAGAACTCTAAGCGTTACCAGGCTTCATCACAAGAAAATGCCGTCCAAATTCAAGAACTCAACCGTAAATTGACCAATTATCGATATGAAGCTAAAGTTAGTAAAGAGAAGGAACAACAGAAGGACGATTATGACCGGTATTCATCTTTGTAATTTATGTTTTTAACTTTGTCGATTTATTTATAATTAAATGTAGCAATAAGATTTTACTTGATCAACCACAAACCGGTCAATATTCAGACTTAATTTCTGACGATTCTCAACGAAAATTCAAGAATCCGACGGCAAATTCTCGCAATGATCCAATTGAGCCATCGGTAATTGTATACAAACGGTAATGTAGTGGGCAGACTTGCACACGCAGCGGTTATCCATAATTATGAATTTGACGTAATTTTGTAAGTTAGCAACGGCGGATGCTAATTATGGAAAACGGTTGCTGAAATGGTTTCGGCTGATAAAATTGTGTAGTACAGTCACAAAAACGCAATTTTATACATTCACTCGTTACATCAATTTCAGTTGTTTTGCCATAGCGAAACAGCTGAAGGAGTGAAAAGAGATAAATGTGTAAAATGGAGATTTGGTGATTGTTCTTAGTGACCTAACGTTGACAAGCGTTCCATTTCAAACTTTAGAACTCCGCTATCTGCCATAGATCCATCAGCCATAAACGCAAGACAGGGAACCGGTCACTTAGGTTAGATTATCAATCGAGATTAATTCACTGCTTTGAATAGTTGCATTGTCTGTAGATTGTTCAGAAAGTTCGGAAGGAATGAATTCGACCATAAAGCAGTACATTATGAAAAGTCAACATAAAAAGCCATCAAGGAAATGTAAGAATGACAAACTTCGCAGAGGAAACGAGACAAGTTCAAGTGAAACCGGTTCTGGACCTTCTGAAAGACTGTCAATACCAAATGAAATGAACGATCGACCAAGAGCGTTGAACAGTCAACCGAAAGGGAACAGATTTGAATCTGTTCCTAATGAAATGTCAATAACTAACGAATTGAATGATCACATTGAACAATTGCGAGGTCAGCAGGGGAGGAATAGTGATGAAATTGGCTATCAAAAAGGGTCGGCAGTTGGTGAATTGAATAATGAAATCAAAGGGTTCAACAATGAACAAAGCGGGAGCGGAGATCCTGTGGGAAACACATTTTCAGAAGCTATTGCTCAAAATGGTCGAGCATCGTTTCATATGAAGTGAGTATTGGTTTTTCATCGAATTGATGGTCTGGGTAAAGTAAATTTGTAAAGACACGTCGATCGGAACTATTTCTATTGGTCTTCTTGACTAATTCAAGCCATTTAATTTTCCTTTCTTCATCATCTCCATCGAAGACGAATGCTTTCGACTGGAAAGTTGCCAGTAGATTAATTAATTAATTAATTACTTACTTGCAATTTCTCACCTCTACCAACTTTCTTCTAGAAAAAACGGCACAGTTTCTAAGTCTCACGACGATTCAATTCCACAAAACATTCGAAAAACAATGAATTCCGAATCACATGAAGAATTTTTCACGTGCGATTCCAGCAGCACAATTCCACATAACGATCGCCAAGAATTCCAAGACTCACCAAGAACGCATCCGATACTGCAACCATTTGATACGTCGCATCTACCTCCACCGCCGCCAATGAATGACCTCCTTATCGGATACAAATCAAGCAGCAAAGCACTATTCAATATCCAAGTTAATTCGCATATGGGACAAATACATGCCTTCAGAGGTGACTGTGTAATCGGTTCGACTGAGTAAACAGTTTTTTGTTCTTATGGTTCAGACGTTTATTGCTTTTTTTTTCAAAAATTTCTCAAATTTCCTTGAAAAAGCAAATTTCCAAGAAAACTTTCTATTCTCAACGATGAAATTGGAATAGAAGCGCTTACACCGAATTTTATCTACAAATTATCGTTTCAATCGCTCGACGATTCTTTTTCGTCATCGTCCATGCTTGAGCTCGCATCGGAACTTGACGAACTGGATGACGAACACGACGACGAAATATAGTTGCTGTTCGAGCCGACATCGTGCGGCTCCTGTAGATGTAACATCATCTGCTTCATCTTTAACTTCATTTTCAGTTCTAACTTTTTGGTGAATTTTTTGTGTTTCTTCTGCATCTTCAGAGATTTCTGACTCGCTCGTTTGATCAATCGTTTTTGCTTCGGGAGTTTCAACTCCTCATGGCTGGAATCACTGCTGGAACTGTCAGTCGAGTCTAAATCACTGGATTCGCTGGATGCATCGTAGATGGTGTATTTTTTCTTCTTAAACGGAACACTTCGTGACTGGCTGTACGGTTGTCGAATAACAGTTGACGTTGACGTTGATGGACCACTTCCATCGTAACTAATATTCGCTTGTGACACGGTTGCAATTGCACTTTTACTATCGGCTAATAACGCACCAGTGGTTACTGTCGAAGAATATGGAGTCTGGGGATCGGAACGTATGATCATTTTGATTCTAGGTGGCCCGTCGTCACCACCGCAGGTCTCGTCATTCTGTTGTTGACGTCGTTTACGGCGAGTTGGGGCACAAGGTACATCGTTCGGAGTTTCATCGGTTGCTACACTTTGCAACAATGTTAGGCTGTCGGAACTGCCGCTTGTATTCCGACGGCGTCGTGAAGTACTTGGCTTTGGTATTTGCCTCGAATTTGCACTCGTTGACGGATCAGGCTGCTCTTCTGTGTCACTACTTTCTTCTTTAATCTCAGTCTCAACAATTATGACATCACTGTCCTCTTCCGAATTCAATTCGACCATGATAGGAGTACGCAGATGCGGTGGCTTCTGTTCGCAGACGAATCTAAATTAATGAAAGAAAATCGAATTAACGAACACCGCAGAACATGTAAATGAAATAGGTTCCTTACAAGCAATCGTCACTATCATCGGTGTCAACGGTAACTGGTTCAGTGATTGGCTGGAACGTGTACGATGATGGTGTGCTAAAGTTCCTGGAACTGCCCTCACCATTCGAGCCAAAAACAATAACTGATCGACTCTGGCTGTTGTGCTGCGATTCGTTTGACATGTACGGATCTTCAGTGGTTACATCAGATCTGGGTGACAATCTTGGACTCGGGTCGCTTCGGTCCGAATCAATGCTAACACTTTCGATTTCGATGTCATAGAAATGAGGTCGATACTGGACGTTTCTATCGTAACCGATGATGTCATACGGTGACCGAGCAAAATTAATCAGCTCGTGCAAAAAATGCGATGTGTGTCGAGTAAAGAAAGGCTGGATGTGTTGACGAAACGCTCTTGACGTCATGTCGTGCTGAGTTATACGCTCTTCAATCGTCTGCAGTACAAAACTATTGTAATGAACGGCCGAATTTAAAAGATAAATGATTTCTCGGTTCAACCATCCCATGAGCCGGTGAATTTGTGCCGGATTTTCTCTGAATGTTAAAACACTCCGTCAATACAATCCATCATTTGGTTCGAATCTGACAACAAAACTCACCTATAAAAACGCGCCGAAATGTCTCTGCTGCGTCCGTTCACATCAAGCAGGGGTAGAGCGTATAAATCTCTCTGATATACGTATGCACGCCATGCTGGACCATTGGACCGATTCGGTATGACATCGTTTGCATTTTCTCGCGCAAAACGTTCTACCAAAACGTTGTTATTCAGAAATAATTGGTAAACGCGACTGAGGCCACCGCTCAGGTTCGTGCTGGTTGATGTCCTGTCAGCATTCGGTAGTGTATAAGTTTCTGGTACCCGTTGACGATGCACTCGTGAACTACAATAAAGCGAATGCAAAAATCACTTGAATGCCACTGCTTAACACGTAGGGGATAATGCTCGAGCAGGCACTTTAGGCACGCCGAAAGTGCTAAAGGGGTCGAGGAATACCTCCAAATAAATTTCCAAAAATCAAAAGTCAAATTTTTGATTTTTAGAAATTTATTTGGAGGTATTCCTCCACTTCCTTAGCACTTTCCGGTGTGCCTAAAGTTGACAAGTTACAATAACCGACAGCGTGTTAAGTGACTAGGCAACATCTAACAGCCTAATTCTTTTAATTACGAGATTTTAATTGATTTTCTCTCGACGACGATGTAAAACAAATTTAAAAAAAGTTTCTATTCAAGGAGACTTGAAGCGTCCTTTGGAGTCAATTCTACTTCGCTAAACGTCTTTGCAGGACATAAATTTACTCAAAGCTTACCGAAAAGGTGGAAAAGAAGTAGCCAGCAAAAATTGTTCAAACTGGTTAGCAATGCTCGCCCAATTGGTGCGATAGTTATCCACTTTGTATTCTTCATATTTGTCCATTGATTTGACGTTGTGAATAATCGACTTGAATCCTTGCTTACAAAGCGGACATTCAGCTTTAATCTGTGATGATGAAATTGATTTTTTTTTAAATGTTTTGATGTCGTAACAAGTGATTGTTGTTATTACCTTTGACCACTCCAATAAACAACTGAAACAAAACGTGTGCAGACATCTGTGAATTAGATAATGACAGTGAGTTAATAGAAAGATGGTTTCTTAAATGGCCAAAATGTCCGACAGTGTCAAACGTTAACTTACGAGTCCGTAAAACACTTGCTGTTTATCTGTCCAAGGCATATCGAACAATTTGGTGGTGGTGAACCAGACTCTCTCTGATTTTCCTCGCCATCGATTTCATTATCGGAAATGGCAACGTCTGTCATTAATTGCTTCTGTATAAAATCGCGAATTCGACTTTTCGTATTTATTGGCGGTGTTGGACAATTGTTCACATGTTCCGGTGTTGGTGGAAAGTTTATGGTGTCGTCTGACATTGTTGTATGTGCCAATATTTTGCGAGAAAATTTAAGCCATACAAAGGGAACAAAAATGTCTTTTGGTTTGAAGAGAAAATGGAGTTAGTACCACTGTCACCAAAACACTTGTAATTTTAGTTTTTTCGCTTCACAAATGCATTTTTATTGGATATTCAAATTTAGTTGGCTACACTAATAACTTTAGCGCAATGATTTCGTCTTTTTAATGATTTCCACTGGATTAAACACAGAAAAATATACGGATTTGAGTTTACGTCCCGTTTAAACTCATTGAACAATATTTTTAACTTTTCTAATGTTGGTATACAAGACATCTTCGTTGTTAGTACGGTGTTAGTACATTCGTGACATTCGTGATGGAACGGTTCTCACAAGCGGCATATCAATTGATTCGGTGTTAATCAAAAAAAGGCGGTAACATATGAACGTTTTCAAAAATCTTAGACATTCGAAAATACCGTTTATCGTACGAGTCCAATCTGTCTGAGCACAATAAAGGAACGTATAGCAGCTTTCAGGTAGAAGAAACACAAAAAGAATAGTTCATGACTTACCAATGGGGAAAATGATTGAATTGGTACTTTTTGTGCAAAATTTACAGATCGAGGCGCAGCCGAGCTTACATTTTTCAACTTTTGTCCAAATAGGCCGCATATAAATCGTTACGTAATAACTATTTTACTTTACTACGGATGTAAAGTGACCTTTCCCTCCCTAGGAAATAATCTTTAAATAGCTCGTAAATTATACTACAATCGAGAAATAATTTGTTATTTCGTATCATGATGAGTAAACGTACCTCGGGCTGAAGCCCTCAGACAGTTTTACTCATCTGATTAAGAAATATCAAATTACTTCCATAGTATAGTAATGTACTATTGCTAAATATATAATGCTCTCTACGTTTACGTGACATAGTAGGTAAAATGGCATTTCGTTAAATCGTAATCTGTGATTCTGTTAAAATGCTTGAAGATAACAAAAGAAAAAAAATGATGGGAATGCAAACGATCTGCAGTTGTAGTTAAATTTTTATACACCATAAATGCTGGCCACCAATTGAATCTAGTACTTCATTCAATCTGAACATTTCAACTGACTAAAATGAAATCTTACACTTTTTTGAGGTGTAACTCGTTATATAAGACGACGACGTAGCTTGAGCTCATTCTCAACTTTTTCGTCATTCTCGATAACAGGTGATGTAATCGTCCGTAAAAGGGTAATATTATTAGTGATCTACTGCTAATAAATCAATATTACACTCATGTATTCTGGGGGTCCACTGCCACACAAAAATGACAACGCCACTTCCAATGTATATTTAATTTGCATAACAAACAATTTGTATGATTGAATGCTAATAATCAAATTATATTATCAAAGCGCTTTTCGTAGGCGAACGGCGAACCACTCACTTCGTTTTATAAATTTAGAGTCAAAATAATCATTCATTACGAATCACTCGACGAACCCGGAAAGAGCTGATAAGAGAGCAAAGATAAATCAAAATAGAAATATAATCACGAATGTTGCCACTATACTTGTGTATAAACAAGAGAAAAGCACTGCATTGGTCAATAATTCTTCCAAATCTACTGATATCAGTCAAAATCCTTAATAAGGAAAATGTGACGCAAGTCCCTTGTGCATACTACCAAAACAACTTATATTTGACAGATTCTGAGCCTGAACGCAAACAGTTTATCAAAAGAATTGGGGTAAACCATTGTGCTTCGTAAAGTTCATGTTTATGGCGATTTCGTAGACTTTTGACATAAATGTGGATTATGGAAGAAATGTCAAAAGTTCATGAAATTGCCATACTTACAAACTTTACGAACCATGAGGGTTTCCCTCTAATATTTTATAATGAAAATTTTATCAAAACACTCTGACAAGTTTGGTGCTCTCGGATCTCATATGTATGATCGACTGATGATTTCAAATCAATTTTTTCATGTTTAGTTTAGATGAATTCATAAAAGTGGCTGACAGTCACTAATTATATTATTGGTTGTACTACAGTATAGCAGGAGGGGGATCACCGGATCACGGAGTCACTTCTCTTTTCTCTGTTCTATGTCAACTCTACCGATAGAATGCGATTCGCTATTTCACTGAAAGATGTCGCTGAAACATAGCCAATGCAGCCAATGTCAACAGAAAATTAATTAATCTTTTACTCGACGGATTTTAGTCAAATAAAATGCCACCCTGTAGCACATGACTTCAGGACTCCGAAACAGTGATCAGTTTTTTAATGGGCCCTATATTTTCCTGGAGAAGAGTTAGAAATAACGTGTGCTGTCGTTTCACTGTTTCACCATACTCGTTTTTAAGATTGCTATTTTCTACACCATTGAAAATGCATCAAGAAATCTTTAAGAAACGAAAGAAAAGTTTAGGCATTGATCATCCTCACACACTCGATAGTACGTTTCGCATAGCTGTTTTACACAATACCATGGGGAAACACACATTAGCCCTTGAAATGCATCTAAAAATTTATCAGAAACGGATCTCCAAATTTAGAAATCAGTTTCTGATAAATTTCTAGATGCATTTTAATGCTTAAACTTTCCTTTCGTTTCTTAAAGATTTCTTGATGCATTTGCAATGGCGTAGAATGTCCTCTCATACAACTGTAGAAAACAGCGAAGTTGAAATTAATGATATATGTGTGTGTGGATGGTCCACAAGTAATTTACACTTCCATTTCTCAAAAACTTGTCGATGCTCTTCTAGTTCCTCACAATGTTAGCCTATGTTACAATACAATACAACAATATGCGACATATTGTCCAGTGTTTTTTGATGATCCCATAGAGGTAGACTACCTAGTTCTATTGAGAGGGCCCTTGGATGATCCTCTTCTAACAATGCTTTGAGTTCAACAAACACTTTTCTTGAAGCATTTGGAGTGGCTCAGAATATCTACCTAATCCACAATATGCAATCGCAATATCTGACATACTATCGAGTAGTTTTAGATGATCCTCTTCTAACGCAGTCTGTCGTTTTTTTAAATTGCTTGATGCATTTGGAGTGCTCTAGAATGTTCACCCAGATTGTTGTACGTTTCTGCAACACTCAACTCACTATAAAGTGATTTTGTATGATCCTCCCCGAAAGTAGCCTTTCGTTTCTCAAAAACTCCTTGATGTATTTTCAGTGCAACAGAATATTCATCCAAAGAATTATATAGAGAATGTTCGATTTAGTAATGAGTGTTTGTGGATGATCATTTCCTAGAAGAGTATTTCGTTTCTCAAAAACTTGTTGATGCATTTAGAGTGCATCAGAAAATTTACCCAGATATAAACAACCAAGGTTCCACTTACTAATGAGTGTTTGTGGATGGTCTTCACCCAAAACTAGTTTCACTTTCTCTAAAACTAATTGGTTCACTTGGATTGCTTCAACATATTTTCCTAGCCTATGGTATGCAGCAGCAATATTCGTCTCAAAAATCTTTTGTTTCTCAAGAAGTTATTCCTACATTCGAATTCAAAGTGCTTCCGTGTATTTGCACAAAAAGAGGTATGAACCAGCGATATTCAATTCGCGATCGAGTACATCTGAATGTCGTCAACTTCAAGTCCAAAGTTCATAGCCCGCATGTATTTGCCATGGTCGTTTAACTTCCAATAATCTCTCCTCGAAATTTACTGCATTCGTGGATTAATTCCAAGGTTAATTCCTCGCACGTCAATGCCATGAAAAAAACCAAGATGCCATGATACAAACATTCTTTATAATTTGGGTGCTGTTTCAATTTCCAAACAATATCAAGACTGTCACCCAAAATCGATCTTAGAATCCAAATTACTTTCCAGTTCAATCCTGGTTACTTGTTGCACCAATCTGTGAATACTGAGCTCTTTCAGACTATCGACCATTGAGTAGTTGACGATTCTCCACATAAAAATACATGCAAAATTCACAGAAAGTCAGTAAATCACAAATCAGAAAATGTGTCGATTTTAAAAATTCCGTGAGTGTAGCAATAATTTTTACTAATTTTTTGTTAGATGGCTCTGATAAGAGCCAAAATTTAAACAAACCAATAAAGTTGTTTTTTTTTTCGTTTTTAAAAATTTATTTCATTTACTCAAAGCGAAAAAAAGACTTCTCGCACACAGTCAGTAAATTTGTTGTTTTTTTTTTTAAATTTCGTATCGAATGTCTCTCAACAACGCAAATAAACCAACAATAAATGTCGAATGCTTTTGCCAGCAATACAACACCTCCAACATAGCTCACTGTTTAGTTGATAATTTCAAGTTCTGAACTAAAACTCAAAATTTTCACTACACTTACGAGTCCCAACGTTCTTTTCTCAGAATATCTAATTTTTGAATGAAAAGATATTCCACTTACCACATTCATTTTGTTGTTAACAAAACACAAGAAATAAAATTGTAAATCATGGGATCTCGTTACAAACACATTTTATTTGATGAAAATTCAATTACACACTAACGATACACAAGTAAAAAAAATTGTATTAAATCTAAATCGAGAAATATTTCATAAAATTGATCGAATAATCTGAGCAAATTCACCCAAAAACTGAATTTGATGCTCCACACGCATTATACAAACACTGGCAATGGAAAACAAATTAGATCTAATTTAAATTAGCTTAACAACTAAGAGGCCGTTCATAAATAACGTATCTCAGAAATCAGGATGATTGAGAGCCCCTGTATCCTGAGGCAAGACACACCTTTCCCTTCACAATATTAAAAGGGTAAAATATTATTGCATTTTACTTTGTAAAGCTTCTCTGAAATTTGCGTACTCATCACGACTTTCGATTTCACACACAAGATAAGTCTGACATTCTTCGAGAACAGTTACCAATTGTTCTTTGGGCAATTTCGATTCGAAGGCCGTGTGTATTTGTTTCTCCCGTGCGCAACCTTTCAATTTATCACGATACTTCGGATACGAGTTCAAATCATTTGATAGGATAGCACAACAGTCGTAATACTTCAACAGTTTCAACGAAAATGATTCATCGTTTTCAATTTTCAGATAATTAATGAACAATTTTCGGCTGACTTCATTTTCTACCAGTCCTTTGGTGTTCATTTGCAAAAATGTCATAATCAAATCCGGCGTTAATTCGGAACACCCACAAAAACATTTTAAAACTTTTAATGTCCTTTCCGGTGTCTCCGACCGAACTGTTGTACACACTTGACCCATCACTAATTTTCTCAGCAAAATATTTGGCAACAAAAATTCGTTTTCAAATTGAGCTACAGTGAGTTTTCCATTTTCGTTTGGAAACACGACAAACTTCAAAATATTTTTCCAAAAACACTTCATGAATTCAACCTCAGTTTCGTTTTCTCTTTCGATAAAATTTCCTTTCTAAAAATAGTCTCTTTTGTACTTTATTTTTGGTGGTTCACTATTCCTTTCTTATGGTATGGTAATATGCTACAGAGCCAATTCAATTGAGTCAAAACTCAAAATAATCTTTATAGTATGGTTGCTAATGTATGACTGAATATACAGACCATATTCGAATCACTTCCTCGCCCCCGTTATTTTAACTAACATTGAAATCTACGATGGACTCTCTAATGATGAGGCACAGCCAACGAAATTTAACATGTGTAGATGATCACAGATGTGTGTGAAACGCAAACCATTGGGAAAGAGGACCATATTGCCGTAATGCGTTACACAAAACGAACATTAGATTGTCAGTTGATGCAAGTACTCGATAGTCGTTGCATGGTAAATATTTGAAAAAAGGGCAAATGAGTTGAACAGTTGTAACTATATTTAGATAACTCACCGAACTTCCTTGCATCATAATAAGCAACACGCACTGCCTGCCTTTTCCGTGACATATGGGCACATAATGCCATATATGCACATTATAAACGAAATATAGAATATTCGAAGGCCAATATTTGAAGCCATTTGAACGGAACTCATCGGAGATCATCCCAAATTTGTATTTTACAACCAAAAATAACATTTTTTGTTGTTGTGAAGTATATATTTACATTGCTACATATAGTGCGAAGACAGAGTTCTTTTTTTGGTTTTTTGAATGTCGATCGCTGACGAAACAAAAAATTGTTGGGAATGTAATGTAGTATAGGTATGTCTTTGTAACTACCTACAACTCAAATGAAATCTGTTGAAATTGTCAAAATTAGAAGTCATGAAGATTGTCGATGGAATGATCAGTTATACCGACAAAATATAATGATAAATGTTACCGGTTCAATAGTTTTAATAAAATGGACAGTGAATGCTATGCTATAATTACGTCGGCTCAATATGTTGATTAAATTGTTTGTAAAAAAAAGCTGGAACCAATTTCACTAGGCCCCACCTCTTGGGTGGGTCAGGTCCCTTGACTGGCTATTTTTTTCTATAATTCCAGCCTTAGTTTTCTAACCATTTTTAAATGTTTTTGAGATCACAAAATTAAAGTCACATGAAAAGGTGATGTCTCTTTTATTCAGAAAACAGCAGTCATCACATGCTTCATTTTACTCATATTTATTTAATTTCCTGAAGAAACAAAAAGAGCTATGAGTTGAAGGTCCAGCGAGCGATGTCTTACTCCTAAGTTGAGTCTCCTATATAGTCTACTAAAAGCGCTGAAGAGGTGGCGCATTTCTTGCTTACCTCTTGAAACGAAAAATTTCTTTTACGTGTTACGGCATGTTTCATTTTCATTTACATTGCCTAATCACGTAAAGCATTGTACTTACGAGGTTCCAAGTTGTTATTTGACAAGTGGGGAATACAGCCCTCCCCTTCGGGTCGGGCTGTAACACCCCACTTATCACATACGCAACTTGGAACCTCGGAAGTAATATACTATTAAGAACGCGATTTCACGCAAAAATTGTCGTATATCGCAGATTACCAGTCCAATAAAGTCCAATGTTCGAATTTAACCACATGAATTACGATACTGGTCGAAAACACTTAATACTTTCAAATCTGCGATTTTCGAAGCCTCTGAGAATTACTCGAGTTATCGTGTTATCAAGCAAGCAAGATTGTTCTAGACTTCTAGATTGTTCGACCAGAAATCCAGATTCACTTACTCGTCGAATAATTTTTTTTTCTGGAAATCCGTTGCAAAAATGTCGCGGTAACAAGTTGTGTTTACAATTATACTCCAACCTCACTACTCCAATATTATCCATCTACGAACTTAAAAACGGGTAAGAATTACTTAAGTTATCACGATAACAAGGAAAAGCGTCTGAGTATAATTTGGCGTATTTCCTGCCTACCTCTTGAAAAAATATAACTCGTGTGAATTACGGCCCTCGCTTCGCTCTGGCCACAAAGTTCACACTCGTTCAAACATTTTAGGAACGAAAAAAAATCTTTTAAGAATACGGATTTCACGCAAAAATTGTCGTATATCCCAGATTACTAGTCCAATTAAATTCCAATGTTCGAGTTTAACCACATGAATTACGCTACTGGTCGAAATTGATTTTTGAAGCCTCTGAGAATTACTCGAGCTATCGGTTTCTCAAGCAAGCAAAAACTCTTTTGTGAAGTACTTCTTAATTGTTAGACCAGAAATCCAGAATTTCACTACTCGTCAAATAAGAAATTTTTCTGGAAATCCGTTGCAAAAATGTCGTGGTAAACAAGTTATGTTTACAATTACTCCAAACTCACTACTCCAATATCATTCTCTGTCAATTAAAACAAAAAATTTGAAAATCGGGTAAAAATTACTCAAGTTATCGCGCGGTAACAAGAGAAAGCGGCTGTGTAGAATTTCTCCCATCTTGTTGTTCTAACATTATCCATCTGCAAACTCAACCTCAAGAATTTCAATCTTCGTCGAATAACACAAAATTTTTTAAAATCTGATAAGAATTAGGGAAGTTATCGCGGTAACAAGGAATAAAATTCTCTTGAGAATTACTCCCATCTCATTATCCCAATATTGCCCATCTACGAACTTAACCTCATGATTTTCATTCTCCGTCGATTAAAACCAAAATTTTGCAAATCGGTAAAGAATTACTCGAGCTATCGCGTCCACAAGGAAAAGCGTCTGTGTAGAATTTCTACCATCTCGTTGTTCGAACATTATCCATCTGCAAACTCAGCCTCAAGATTTTCAATCTTCGTCGATTAAGACAAAATCTTTGAAAATCTGATAAGAGTTAGGGAAGTTATCGCGGTAACAAGGAATAAAATTCTCTTGAGAATTACTCCCATCTCATTATCCCAATATTGCCCATCTACGAACTTAACCTCATGATTTTCATTCTCCGTCGATTAAAACCAAAATTTTGCAAATCGGTAAAGAATTACTCGAGTTATCGAGTCCACAAGTGTACGGACGTTTTCTGTATTTAACGTTTTTTGCCAATGTAGAACATTTTCAAAATATCAAAGTGAACTTAGCGTTACGGACATTTAAGGGTATTTTCTTTCATAAGACCCTGACTTTCAGTCAAGGGAATTAGGGCGCTCGAGGCGTATAATAATCACATTTTAAAAATAAACAAAATTCGATATAAGAGAACGGTATCCGATTGTTCAACGTCGATTTCTGTGGTGTTAACCGATTTCTGATTATCTGATGGATTTCTTTCAATCAAATGCACATAGCATGGAAGTGCTCTCATCCAGCCATTCAGTTCTCTTCATCAAGACTATTAAATCATTTTTTTTATTGTTTCTGTTCAATGTCGTATCGAAAAGACGTGCTTATGATGTTCATTACATTATACTTGCCCGCATGAGCTCTGCATTTGATTAAGAACAAAATCACATATCTACTTTTAGGGCGATTGATGAATTCGTTGATTTTTTTTTTAAGGAATAAGGCATAATCTATATAGTGTATTTGGTGATGTAATTTATTAGTTAATAATAAATACATTCACGTCCAATGTAGACAAAACTTTCATTACACAATTGTTGAGATAGTTCATGTTGAATTCCTGTTTTTATAGTCAGAACATAGCTCACCCTATTATTGTTCAGTGATGTTTACACATGAATGTAATCACACATCACTTGCTTGCATTAAAAAAATGTTATTGACTTAATGACACAAATCACGAATGATTCATGGTATAAGACAAACAAGAAACAAATCCAGTTGGAAGATTAGAATCGGATTTTAGAAATTTCATATATTTACAACGATTCTAATCAGAATCGATGCTGTTTGAGCGAAAGAGACAAAGAGAGCTCAAAAAATACTATCGAATGTTTGTCCCCCCTGTCTCAAACAAAAGCTACACATTTCATAAATACAGAAATGTACAAAAAATAAGGGAAAAATAGGGAACAATAACAAGTGTTGTTGAATTAATTCAATAAATTGATTTCAATGAGTTTCAGCTGTGCATTTTTCTGTGTGCATTATAAGGGCATGCAATTTTTTTTTAGGGCAATTGGCGGTTATACATTCAACCCGAAACTGAACAAAGACTTCCTTTTCTCACTCATTCAAAATCATTTAATGAAAGATAAACGAAATGAAAATTGAAAACAAATATAAAAGTGAGAACAAGGACGTATTCGGTTTTATTTCCATCTTAAATTCGATCAAAGATACAATCGCATATCAATCTGCTCTATGCATACAGAAAGTAAATTGTCAATCATGGCAACAAACAACCACAGATTCAAGAAAAACAAGAAAGGTACACGGAAAATCCTGATATGCGTGTGAGAGCTATAAGTGGACTTAGCACCCCCATTTTTTGGCATATAGCTGTGTAATGTATATTGCGAAGACTACAGTTTAAAAAACCTGTGTAATTTATATTATAGCTGTGAGCCACATTTCAAATCTATCACGAGAAATAAAAAAATTGATGCTTAACCTGAGAACCCGACCGTCATCTATGCTGCTGATGTGCTAATTTTGCTTGTGCTTTAACACGCTCTTATTTTGAAGCGTTGCTACGGCAAAATAAATCCTGCAGCTATATTATGCGGCATAGAGCCTAATTCAAGTGTGTAGTTTTTATATTTCAATTTTGTGAGTTGTTGAACAAGGGTTGTTCTAGGTTCTGAAAAAAAGTGAATTGAAACCGCGCGAAGAATCACGAATTCAATTATTTTCTGTGAAATGACGAGTTTGGTTTTTACGATTTGGCTAATTAACTAATTCGTTTCTAAGCAGTGAAATTTCTGATATTCTCATTCGTCTGTGTTTCTACGGATTCTGACTATATTAAAAAGGTATTACTGTAATCTGATCATCAAGCTTCATTACAATCAGCCAAGATATTTTAGAACAGTTTTTGTTTGTATATTAACATTGAGTCCGACTTGAATGCATGGTCCCATACATTTCTCATATGCAGCACACAGCTATATTTTTCATACGTCAAATATGCGTTACACAGCTATGATATAGAGTACACAGCTACAATATGCAGATCCTAGCTATAAAGTGTGTCCACAGTGCATAATTTAGCTCTGTAATCCATAATATAGTTGTGTAACTCATATTGCACGTAAATAACCAATGTTAATAGAATATGCGTTCAGTAGCTATATTTTTATAAGTCTTGCAGCTATATTATAAAAACTATAGCTATATTATAAGTTACACAGCCTTTATCAAAATTCACGGATTTTCCGTGTAGTCAAAAAGGTGTCTGTTCTGAAGATACTGCTTCGGTATCAGAAAATGCGATGGGGGTCAAGTAGTAGAACCGATTATCAGGTCAGTTGATTTTGATTCCATCATTTCCGGTTCATTTTATTTTGTACACAAAAAATGACTTCTGTACACTATCATGGTTTTTTGTGCAAAAAATCAATATGTCTTGTGAAAAATATTTTTTTTTGTACAAAACGTCCTTTTTGTGTACAAAAGTTACACATGTAGTACATTGTACATTGTACAAAAATCATAGCTTTTGTATACAGAATAATTACTTCTTTTGTACAAAATACCGTTCATTCAGAAAGTTGCTGAATTATTTACATATTGCTTAGAAAACGCTTAAAATTGAAGGTTTCGCATTGTCAGAACCTGGGAATACATTATATGCTAAAAAATTATTGATTTGAGGAAATTCGACTTTCGCCACCAATATTCCATGTACCAAAAACACAACTTTTTGTCAGATAAATATCAAATTTAGGTGTCCCAAATCAAATCAGATGTTGTACTTGACTCACCGCGGTCCATTTAGCATATTTAAAGTTTAATTTGCATTTTTGCACATTTTCATCAAATTTTGTGGCGAGATAAAAGTCTCAAAATCACCATCGGGGAACTTTGACAATCAGTCATGAACTCAAAAAATATTTTTTAGACTTGATCATTTTTATAAAATAATCTGTGAAGCCTGGAGATTAGATTACCATGTTGACTCAACTTTTTATGTATACTTAGCCCACCGTAAAAAATCGATATATGTGACATGGACCGAAAACGACGAAATTTTCGAAAATCGATCTGGCGGAAGCACAAAATTAAAGTTTGATTTTTTTTTTCTTCCATAAAATGATCAGATGGACCAGCTGAGTGGATTTCCGGCTGAGCCTTAAAAGAACTAACACATTTTGTAAAAACCGCTACACCCTAGTTTGTAATTGATTTCAAAAGAATTTCGTTGAACAAATGAATATCTAGATTTTTTTTGTCTTAATTTTGGTTAGGCACGCCCTAGACAAGAATGAAATAATAAAATTAAAAAAATCTAGATTTTTATTTGTTCAACAAATTTTGTGTGGAATCATTTACCAGCCACAAACACTACCAAAACAGAAAACATGTCGAATTTCAATATTGTCTTTCCCTGTGGTACGTGATCTGAAGATAAATTTTTAACGTTGTATAATATCCAATGAACCACGTTTACATTAACACACTACTCATAAGAACGTTCATTAAGCGACCCTTGAAAAGGAGAATTTTTTTGTATCGGTTACTTCACTGAATTCCGTTTGCGTAAGACGTCTTCATGTGTTTCTTCCTAATTTATTAGTTATCATTTCATTTTCATTTTATCTATGAATTTTAGCATTTTCGAACATACCTATGCGATGATGTAAGCACGCATTCTAATATTTATGTTAGCAAAAACTCTGTAACAAAGTGTTGTTTATGAAATGAGCGTTGCATATGAATTGGTGTCATTATTTTATATTGCTTTCATTCCGAAAAATAGAAACTATAAAAAGAACTGATGAACACAATATAAGGAGAACTGTTCACATCTGCCCTTTTTCTCCAGTTTGCAACAATACAATTTATAAAAATTACCTGTTGCATGTTATATTTTGTCCTTTTTTCGGATTCTCGTCCTCTTCTGGTTTTCTCGCAATGATTAGGGGCCATTCACAAATTACTCTAGCGGTAAATTACGAATTGAAGATCCAGTTTTTTTTTAATTTTCAAGGATTTTATTCTTTTTATTTGATTTTGTTGAACCTTTCGAAGTTCTTTTGTATAATTCCGCGGATTTTCTATTAATTTATTAATTTCGAAGCTCTTTCGAATTGACTTCGTCACACTAGAGCTACGCAGATGTTTTTGTATTTGTAATTTTGAAACTGAAATAAATGAAATGAAATGAAATGAAAATTAATTTAAAGATTTTCTTTCGTAATATTGTGTTGGATTTTCTTTTGACTGACAATATGAATATTTGCCTCTCGATGTGAATGGAGAAATTTTCAAAAATGTATAAAGCACGCTTTTGTCAGACCCCTTCCTCCGTATGAAGCGTGCGTAATTTGTGAACGGCCCCTTACGATCTAAGCATTGTTGAGACGTGAATTCCGTCCTTTTTCGTAAGTTTACAGGTAAAAACTATAAGGCATTCAATTCAGAATTAAATTTATGTTAGTAAAGTCACGACCGTTAAAACGAAACGAATGTTGAGTTATACTTAGTTTCAACGAAATTGTGGCTTGGTTTGCGGTTATAAAAGTAAAATTTTGTTATTTTGGTGTGAAATTTTGTTAATTTTTTTTCGACCTGGCTAATTGCATTGATTCATTTTATTAAAATGGAAATGGGTGAATTAGAATCAGTAGCAACGTCATCCGATGGGCAACAAGTGAGTATAGTTCTTTCAGAATTACAGTTATTCACAACGAGTCTTAATTTTTTGCGTTCGGTGTTTCCAGAATTTGTCTGCAACTTCTCAAGAACAATTTAATCGTCTCATCGAACACCTCCGAAACTCAAATGAAGATGAATTTTTGGAAGAAATCAATTCCGTTGACGATCGTGATCAACTCAAGAAATTCTTTTCGAAAGTCGACAACAGCGATACGCTTCTGATTTTGGCGGTGAAAAATGGTTTGCTGACTGCTGTTGAAAAACTACTTGAGTTGGGAGCCGATGTGAATGCTTCGAACCAAGCGAAACACCCTCTTACACCATTGAAGGCCGCTTGTATATTCGGTAAATCTGACGTGCTGAAGACTCTGCTACAAAGGCCGGAATTGGATTCGGAAAATGCTGGGTCATTTGTGTCGATTGTGGTAAAGAATTACGATTATAAGCACACCGACCACAAAGGTTGTTTGGACGAACTGTTGAAACATAAAGGAATCGACATCAACGAATCCGATGCGATTGGTTTTTCGGCATTACATTATGCACTGAGTCGCAACAATGAGGATGCAGTGCTCAAACTATTGGAAAGTGGCGCTGTCATTGAAG
Source organism: Bradysia coprophila (assembly GCF_014529535.1). Lineage (NCBI taxonomy): Eukaryota > Metazoa > Arthropoda > Insecta > Diptera > Sciaridae > Bradysia > Bradysia coprophila. Next base: position 2,633,195 of record NW_023503616.1, read on the forward strand.
TAAAGAACAAATATCACAAAATTGCTCTGTCAGATGCCAATCCAAAGATTCTAGAGAAACATTTCAATAGTTGCATCACCACCGACGGGAATTACTTCGATGACAACTTTGAAATCCATTTTGACTACAAGAATTTGATTCCAATCAGTCGCAAAGGTGAAAGCGAAGGTTCGAATGTTGAAGAATCACATGCAAACTGTCCCGATGAAATGGCCACCATCGAAAGCATTGCAGAGTCGAAAGAGCTCAGACAATTGGTCTGTCATCCTCTGATTACAAGCTTCTTGTTCCTGAAGTGGAATCGATTGGCGTACATTTTTTACATCAATTTCATTTTGTGTTCGTTGTTTGCTGTTTGCTATATCGCCTATATTTTGACTTACTACACTAATGTGATCGCATCGAACTCAGTGCAGTGTAAAAATGCAACGAGCCCAAACTACGCTGACCCAGAAACCCATCCAATGGCATCGTCTTTCTTGCGAGTCGCTACGATCATACTAACGGTTTGTATATCGTTGCGTGAACTATTTCAGTTAGCATTTGCGCCACGAACTTATTTGAAAAGTGTGGAGAATTATTTGGAATTGCTTTTAATCACATTTGTGGTCATGATTTTGATTCTATTCAATCCGAATCCAACTTGTGAACGCCTTTTATCGAATGACTGGGTTAGAACGATTGCTGCCATTTCAATTTTGCTCGTTGCATTTGAAATTTTCCATTTGGCTGGTTCACTACCATGCTGGTCATGTCCCATTCATTATGTTATGCTTAGAACAGTCACGAAAACATTCCTACGAAGTCTGCTACTGTATGCCATCATTTTGATTGCATTTGCATTAACGTTCCTGGCTCTACTATACGATCCGTCACCAGCGGATGATGGTGATGACGAAACGTTCAAATTTAGCAATGTAAAGTCGTCGCTCTTCAAGACGTTAGTCATGTCCATTGGAGAATTTGATGCTGGTAGTATCGGATTCGATCGGAATCCATCGAGCTACATCTTCTTCGTCGTCTTCATGTTTATTGTAGCAACAGTACTGTTCAATTTGTTGAATGGTTTGGCTGTAAGCGACACTCAAGTGATCAAATCCGAAGCTGAACTCATTCACAATATTCGACGGTGTCAAGTGTTGGCGAGGTACGAAAGAGCATTACTGAGTGGCAACAGTTGGATTGGGTGAGGAATGGTTCTTCTAGAAATTTGTGCTTTCAGAAAATGCAAATTTTAATTCATTTTTCGTTTTGGCTTTTCAGCTTTCCAATTATCCAGAAATATTTTTCTCGATCCAGTATCAGTGTAGCGAATCAGTTAAAAGCAGATAAAATACTGACGGTGAAACCAAATTTGAATAATCAAATCGTATTCGCTCAGGATAATGGAATAAATTGCATCAGATGTTGTCACGGTATTGATCCATGTTGTCGAATGGATGGAAGAATCGTTAAATTGGCATCGTCTGTGCTGGAGAAAATCAAAATGGAAAAGTACGAACAAAATGAGAGGGATCAAATTAAAACTCTAATCAAAAATGTGGAAAAATTACTCGCCGCGAAACGATTTTTGCCTTGAAAAAAAAAATGTACGAAATTCAATGAATATATTGGATCATTCCTAAAATGATCTGCAAACTAACTACACTGACTCTTGCGTTTGGGCATAAACACGAAATGTTGAAATTTGGGGAACCGAGTCGATAGTTCAAAACAGGATGTGACTTCCAAATGGTGCAAAGAATCGCATCAAAAAAAACATCGGTGAGATCGAACGTCCGTCTATTAGAAAATCTCACGTGCTTAATGACGACTTATTCAATTGTCAATTTCTTGAGCGTGCTAAACAAAGGTCCAATTTCAATAATCTTGTCTTTGTTGTAGGGAATTCTGTAGTCAATTAAAGTGAATGATATCATAGCGGTGCCATATATGTGGATATAGGACTAACGATGTCCCGATAAGTATGTGAAAAATCATCCAAGTCCACACGTTTAACAAATGTCATGGAATGTGGATATACCCGAGGTGTCCCCGACCCAAGTGCACCGACTGCTCCGCCTGCACCGGCATCCCGAACAACATAGATGCACTTTAATAATCCATAATGAAAAATCAAAATAAAATTGCAAAGTTATCGGTCGTCCGGGCAATCGGCACCTTCGGCTGTTTTGTAAAGTCTTCGTTGCTCTGCATTACACTAGAACATCTTCTATTAAAATACTTTCAACATTCAGAGATATCAACATCAGAAACTTAAAGGCGTTCAGGGAGAATTTTTAGCCAATTCTGGTCTACACTACGAAAAACCGCTATGAGTATTTCCATGGCTAAATCACTCCTTACTCTTGCTTAGACTTTCGACTAAATTTTATATCTTTTCTTCGTTCCTTTATCAATGTTACTTCTTATCGCGATATCAATTATTTTGTGCCATTCTTTCTTTAAGGAACTATGTTGTATTGATTGTTCGTTTGTATAACTCTGTTATGTCAATGGCTTTCATCTGTTCGACTGGTATGAGGAGCCGCTGTAGACGTTTTTAGTACGCAAAAGTAATATAAAATGTCAAAACGACTCTTTAAGTTCAAAAGTGAGCAAAGAATACAGAACATTAAAGAAAATCAAAGAAGAATATTTGATTTGAACGGGAGCAGTATGTAAAGAATATGACAAGTGAATAAAATTTTTAGAAAGAGAACTTTTCACTTAGTTTTGAATATAGTCGAATTCAGTTAGTTATATAACTTGATAGTGTGTGTTCGGTCAGTCATAATTTCTTGAAATTGGTGATAAGAACATTCGGCAACAAGTGATAATGTCGGGCGATGTACAACCAAGGAAGCGCAAGGATAAGAAAAAGAAACGAGGTGCGTAGTACATTTAAATGTGAATTATGATTATGGTGAATGAAAATTCAAATTTTCCACATTTTAAAATAAAAATTTCCCAAACCTCATCCGAATTATTCGCATATTCTTTGATTGCACCCGGTTCTGTCCATTAAATCATTTATCATTTCAATTTTAATTTACATACACTTATTGGAAATGTATTTTTAATAGCCTTGCCCAAAAATGTACCCGAATTTCTTGCTATGTTTTATTTCAGGAATTTGAGTAAAATGAAAACGACAGTTTTGTACTTGGAGTGTTAATATACTTTTGTAGTGAGAATATCTATTTTTAGAATCAACTTGAACCATGGATTTTAGATTATAATAAAATATTTTACACGGATTGTCGGGTGCTCGTTCCTGTTTTTTTTTCTTTCTGTTTGGAAATTATTTTTCGTTACGAAAAAATATTTACAATTTTAGTTTAAAGAACATTGGCTTCAGTCATTTCTAATCAAAAATTATCACATAAACCGTCGTCTCATATACTAAATTCGAATGGTAACAAGCGTTTGTTGACCCATCCAAAAATATTTTTAATTTCGTTTTCTTCGTGGTTGAATGTGTGTATTTATACATTCACATTCTTCCGAATGTTTTGATAATTTTTTGCTTAATTATTTTTCATTTTGGGACGGTCAGTCTCATTGCTGTCAATACCTCGTTAAACGATGTAACCAAACAAAATAATTTAGAAAATACTCACTTCCGATATTATAATGTGGTATATGTGACCGGCTTTCCTAAAATCATGAAAGGAAATAGTTCCACTTATACACGCATTACAAGCATTTCTCTTTGATTACTTAATTTTCTCATATTTTCATTCGTCTGCAAATTAAACCGGTATTATTAGCAATTAGCCTTTCGCAGACGGTTTATCACTACTATGATTAGTGAAGTTGTTGTTTCATTCAGCATATTGATGCAAATTCATTGTTTTACCAAACATTTTGCTATATGAGATGGTTAAGCCCTGATTTCCACTTACGAAAAAAGCACTCTGTTTACTCCGTTTACTCTTGAAAAAATAGGTAAACGGAGGCAAAACGGAGTGGTTTTTTTGTAGGTGAAAACCATACTTATTGTACCTGGAAATTTAGACTTACACTTACATATTGTGGGACATGGTTATCACTAACTGATCTCTAAAGCAAATATTGAAATATCATGGAGCAAACAATGAATTCCATTTTACGTGATGTGTACATTTTACCAGGAATATTCTATCTATCCTATCTTGTTCGATTGCTGAAAATAGAAGTCCTTGAATTATTGCGTCTCTACTATATGATGAAAAGGATTTTAATTTTGATATTTTGAAAATATGCCCATTTTCTGCGAGTATTATTCACCTCGAGTAAAAATAATTATTTTACGCTGTTATTTGTTGAAATTAGCATCGGGGAATGTATACAACGCATTATATTCGACTACGACTGTTTCACATAAAAATTATCTACCAAGTCTATTCATTTAAAGCATATAGTTTCCAGGGACCAAAATACATTTTGTGTCCTTTCTATAGAATACTTTTGAATGTACGATTTAACAACAATGTAAAAAGTGTTAGGAATAAACTGAAACGTAGATATATTTTGCCACTGAATGTTACGACTTTGGCTGAGAATTTCTAGTTCAGTCTTTGATCGTTTAATCAGCCCTCTTCTCGACTGACACAAATCTTTCGTACCTTCCGCATTTCCACCTAAACATGCATGACACCGGTATTTTAAACAACTTAAAATGTAAATTCTGACGAAGAAATATTCGCAAATTAATTCAAAAACATTTTACCATGCAGATGACTCCGATGCCAAGGCAGCTGATTTTTTTGCTAGAAAAATGAGTGCACGAGGTCAGAACAAAATTTGTTGCAATCGACAATTCAATGATCTTCACCATCGTTATCAAAATTTAAATTTGAAAACTCTAATTTTATCACTATTGTTGTCCTATTCCCTCGTATAGATGATGATGAACCCAAAGAAAAATCTGCACCTAGCGTTCACGCCAAAATGGGACCAGACGATATTCAGTTGCATGTTCATTCAGATCATGGAACAGGAGGTCATTGGTGTGCAAAAATACTGTTTTTCTCGTTGATGGCTGTGCTTGTTGGACTCATTGGTTTGATATTACTGGAAACTCGAGGAGTATCAGATTGTATGTTTGTGATCATTGTTGTTCATTGTTGATTTCTTTAAGAAAAGTTTCCTTTCTATTTAGTGGACACACCTTTGTCTGAGTCACGTTTTGCTGATTATTTAGAGGGTTGGGTGGATGAAAAACGTGAGAGTCACGATGACCACGATGTTTTGGAAGCACTCCAGGAAGAACTCGATGAGCATGGCGACGAACCGTTTGAAGAAGAAGAGGCAGGTCATGATGACGATGATGATGATGATCATGACCAAGAACATGATAATGACAGCAATGAAGAAGAGGATGACGAAGTCGATGGAAATCATGACGAAGACGATGCTCAAGATAATGATAATACTGACGATGACGATGATGATGATACTCCACGAGTAGAAAATGATAATCTAAATGATGAGGATGATGACTCTCGACAGGAGGAAAGTGATAATCGAAATGAGGAAGACGTGTCGAAAGAAGAAAATGACAATGAAAATGACGATGAAAATGACGATTCTGCTGGAGACTTTTCAGAAAATGGAGGTAATGACGATGCGGATGATAATGAAATCGGAAATGATGACAACGACGATGAGGACGAAGGACTTGAAGATCAGCTAGGAGACGATAGTATAGATGCCGATGACAACAGTCCCTTCGAAGAGGTATGCAATTTATGACAATTTTTTGTAGTCGTGTGTCGAATTTCATTTCTATTGGTGCTTTGAATTTTGTGTAACAGCATGTCTCTAAAGCTAACATAGACCCTAGCTCTGATCCCAATACGAATACAACCTATGTGTCAGCTGAAGATCTAAAAAATCAGGTCGATGAATTGTATGGACATTTTAATAAACTCGCCGAGTCTTTGAATCTCACAAAAATTGAAGCAGACGACGAGGTAGAGGTAAGTTCTGTGGTACTCTTTACTGGATTAATTTGTGTATTAGTTTGTAATTACAATGCAACAATCGGAAACTCAGCCGTGATTGTCCAGAATATTCTACTTTATCGAAATAATTTCTTCCTTGGACAGTTAACTTTAAATGTTTAAAAAAATGCAAAAACCAATGCTTTTCTAAGTGATTTCTACTTGTTCTCTTCGTGTACACTGATGTTTGCAATAAATGTTACAGGAAGATGATAGTGACGACACATCAAATGAACAATTTATCGATAATGATCAAGGCGAAGACTTACATTTGCAAAAGTTAACCGAAAAAGAGGCAGCTGAACAGCAAAATGAAGAAGACGAACAAGATACGTCATCTTCACGTAAGTAACTTCTTATACTTCGTAAAAAAAAAACGGTAGAAAAAATATTGTCTGCTCAAAAGGTCTATTGATTTGAAATTCGGAATAAAACGACGTTGTCTATGTTAGGTAAAAATATTAAAAATTGATAAAGCAATTAATGATAGAAAGTGCACAAAAACAATATTTTACAATAAATTCGAAAATGTTTTCTTCATCACAAAAAAATGTTCAAATTACAGTTACTGTAAAACTCGGAGTTGGATTAGCTCTAGTGGTAGTTGCGCACCTTGTTTTGGTGAAACGATCGAAATCGAGTGAGTGCAAAATTTGAAAATATTTTTTTTTGTTTTAAACAAAACTTTGCATGCGACAGTGTAAAACCAGTTTTAAGTAAAACACAAAAACTGCTATTTTATAAAAATTTGCGTCAGATAAATAACACGTTAAACCGACGTAATTTCTCTGTGTTTTTCCATGTGGATGTTGTTGTTGTTGCACTTTCTTGATTTTAATTTAACAAACATTTTTGCTTTGTATTTTCTACTTTAATTGTAAGCTTTATGGTAAAGCCGTGACATTCAAAAGAAAATTGAGTATCTAAGGCCTCACGCAAAATATGAAACAGATAAAGTAAACGCTTCATATGTAAGCTTGCTACTGTTGAGTTCTGTTGCTTTCAAAAGTTTTGTTTTTGTTTCGACAGTTCGTACAAAAGATCCTTCGAAACGGACAATGTTATCAAGATTGTGGCATAATTAACTCGTTTTGCAAAGTGCAAACGTATCTTCGTTAATCATTATGATCATGTAATCTGTTACTTCTTCTGTTCAAAGTATCCTTTAACGTTTCATCATCAAACTTTGATGCAAATTCTTTTTTATACGACCACATCACCCGAAGGTCATTGCTTATTTTTTGTCATTGCTGTCGATTAACAGATGACTAGACGTCTTGAATGTCTGGCCTTACCTAAAGCAGTTGTTGCAATCGCTCCTATTTAATCTTCAATGTTAAACATTTTCTATTTTAAAAACAAAACAAAAATTTTATTTTGAACAAGACGAAGAGGAAAAGATAGAATCTCCGCCAGTCGAATCCGTCGATCTAAAACGTCGTTTCACACTGATAACATCGACAGAACCAATACCATCCGATGTCGATGATGAACAACCGAACGAAGAAGAGGATGGTATGTCAATGACTTGGGATAACGTTTTGTGAGGCTACTGTTTACAAGAATAATATTCCACTTTAGATGAATATGAGGAGGACGACTTAAAGGACGGAGAAGAAGACGCAGGAGATGAAGATGAAGTAAACGAAGAAGAAATTGTTGAAGACAATGAAAATGAGGAAGAATACGAAGATGAAAATGAAAATTCCGAAAATTCCGCGGAATCTGAAGAGGAAATCGATGATGTTGAGAACATAGGTGAAGAAGAAGTAGCTATTGTAGACACATTCACTGAAATGAAGAATATGTATCGACCGAAAAACGATAAACCATCAGGCACAAATAATGAAGATGTCGATGTAAAAGAGGAATCGAAAGATAGCATTGATTTAGATGAATCCGATGCTGAGGAGGACATAGAAGGTAGTGAACACAGTGAAGACATAGAAGAGGAGGAAGATGGAGAAGAAATCTCCGATGTTGACGATGAGGACTTAATGAAAAGACTGGAATCAAAATATGGAAAATTACCTGAGACGAGGAACTCGAGTGACGAAGAGGAAACTGATGAAAAATGGACAAGTAATTTTAAGCCGTTGGACTATTTTTGAAGCAGACAATATTTTTATACCGTGAGAAGTGGTTTCATTTGCTCCGTTGTGCGATATTTTTGTGGAAATTAATATAAAATTCTTTAGAAATGACACAGAACAGTAAACGAAGCCATTTGTTCACATTTAGAAAAACTAAAAAATCTTTACAATCATTCACAATAACTTTAAATTGTAGAAGTAAAACGAAGCGGAGCTCAACAAGATGACGATGATTTTGAAGATGAATTAAGAAGAACGAATGAAATGCTGTACGATGTAAGTAAAATGTTTTTTGATGTCGTATTTACCAGCAAATGAATTTAAAGCGAATCTCATTTTAGGAGTTTGATTTTCAATAATTTGTAAACTAAAATGTTAAGCTCCATTTTTATTTCCTTTGTTGCACTTTTCTTAAGCTCGTTGATTTTACCTTTGTTTTAATTTGTTAAGAGACGTTTTGTTCATGCATCAATTAATTTAAGTGTACGATATGGTTGCATATTCTCTGTGATTTTTTTTTTTTCGTTGCAGAAATAGAAATATTTAGAGACGAATTTCAAATCAAATGTTCTTTCACCCACAATAGATCAATAAACATCAGTCTTTATTGATTGATCGAAGGACATCTGATTTGAATAGATTTTTTTTTACATTTTTCTAGTCTTTCGTGCATTGATTTTATAATTCCTTTGTTTGCCTTCAATGCTTTCTTAATATCTATCCTTTCAAAAATCCTCCCTCTTGCAATAATCATAGTCTAAAATACCAAGTGTTGTTTGTTCGTTTTGTAGCTTTTTTTACTAACAATCAATTCCCAGAATCCAACATCCGCTCTCAAGTCATTCGACGTCCTAATTGAAATCAAACCGAATTCATCGCAAGCTTGGTATGGTAAAGGCAAAGCGTTGGACCAATTGTCAGACGAACAGAAAAGTAATGAAATTTTGAAAGAAGCAATAGCAGCATACGTTAAAGCCGTTGAATTCGGATCGTCTGTGGATGATGAGACATTTAAAATCTATGCTGAACGTTGCATCGATCGAATGAGGTTTATAGGTGAGGAAAGACGACTGGCTTTTAAATTGTTTTCGATGAATTTTCTTCTACAATTAAAATTTTACTAAGGTCAGCATTTAAAGGCTGTTCCAGTCCATGAAGCCTTAATTGAGAGATTCAAAGATGATCCATACTATCGGAATCAGCTTGCCGTTACATATTTACTCATTAATCGGTAAGTAAACCTTTCGTAAACGGCGAGCGACTAGGCCTTCCCCGATGTTTCGAATTTCATTAAAGTTTCTCTTTTTCTACAGTCTAGCCGATGCCAAACTCGTTCTCCATGAAACTCTTCTTCGATGGCGTCAAGACGGTTATGCCCTTGTCCACTACGGTTTTATCCTGAAGAATCTCGATAAAAACAACGAAGCTGCCGTCGCATTCCTGCAAGAAGGCATTGATACTGAGGCTGAAGGTACCAATGATGGTCGATTTTACTTTAACCTTGGCGAAGCGTTAACCCGTCTCGGCAGAAATAAGGAAGCGATGGCAGTTTACCGCAAAGGTGCAAGTAAAAAGCTGTTTCTATCGGAATATCAACGTTCGTTGTACAACGTGGACAGGTTAAAGTCGCGTCCATTCTGGACAAAAAAACAAACCGGCTACAAGCAATATCTTGATGTGTTGCAACAAAACTGGGAAAAGATACGAGACGAAGGACTGAGCGTACTTAATGATAAAGGACATTTTACCGACGAATCAGAGAATTTACGGGACGTTGGTGACTGGAAGCAATTCGATCTATTCGCTCGGGGGCGAAAAATTGGCGCACATTGTGCGAGGACACCATTCACGTGCAAAATCATCGAAACATTTCCCGCAGCCAGATTTTGTAAACGAGGTCAAGTTAAGTTTAGCGTAATGCATCCAGGCACTCATGTATGGCCACACTGTGGTCCTACCAATTGCCGAATCCGAGCCCATTTAGGGTTGAAGGTGCCGGAGAAAACATTCATTCGAGTAGCAACTGAAACAAGGTAAATAATCATGCGGTGGTAATACCAGATCTACATGGAGTAACAATTAATTTTTTCTTTCCATAAAGATCGTGGAGTGAAGGAGAACTGCTCATATTCGACGATAGCTTTGAGCACGAAGTGTGGCATAACGGAACCCAAGTTCGATTAGTTTTAATTGTTGATGTTTGGCATCCAGACTTGACAGAAGAGGAACGAATAAATTTGTATCCAATTTAACCGGCTAGTCATGTGCCATCGACAACAACGGAGCTCTGGCAAAATGTTCTCTTATATAGCAAAATGTTAAAATTAATTGAAGTGGTAGATTTTGTATCAAACACCAGAGATACTTTTCACAGTTGAAGTAGCAGATTTAATAATTTTGTTTGTTGTTGATACGCTTGTCGTTTCTATAAAGTAAAATTAGGAATCTCGAAAGGATGACATTTAATGTATCACATCGAAATGAAACTTCTAAACCAAAGCGATTAGTCGATTGTTGTGTTCTTTTTTTGTAATTTGAAATGTGTGTGTTTGTTGCTCCCTTTTTTGTAGTTAATGTAAGGCCATTTTGTATTTGAAAATTTTGTACCATTGAATAAATAAATTGAAAATCAAATGTTTTTCGATGTCTACGGCATCTCAAAGGCTTAGACTCTAAGCCTTAGAGTACCAGCCTACATAAGGATCGAATAAATTGCAATTGGAGTCTGTGTTCTCACACTAGAACATTTATTGAGAAATAACCTGTCAGTGTAATGAACTTAGACAACTTCATCAACTGATTCTGATGTTCAACTCTTCACCTCTTCTAATGGAGGTGAGAAAAGTTTTCCTCTCCTCGATTTTCGTAAAAATTCATTAGAAGTGCTCCTAAATGATGAACAGTCTCAAGCACGGTAACTTAACCATTTACGTAACCTACCTGAAGAATTGAACGCTGATCAACCAGGTAATCAAACCGCTTCAAGTTGCACCAAAAAACTTGTCAAAAACACAAACATTCGTCATGCAAGTCCGTCAAGACATCAGGGACCATAAATATTTTATTGAATCATTTATTTACACGGTTTCATTTGCCATAAACCATCGTTCAGGTAATGACAATTTTCCACACCAACACCCTTGTTAACTTTTAATCTGAAATGGAGGAAATCACGATCATCACTGATCCACTTTAATCAACCCAGACATCAATAACTTACATATCATCCGTTGAAAGACACGTAGTTCCTATTGCCAACGCATGCTGTTTACCTTCAGCCATGATAGCCACGATGGTACCCTTTTCCGCTGGTGTCATACATGCACCGGGTGAAGTGAGACCTGGACACATAATATTCGCTCCGCTCAACACAAAACGTATGGCTCCCTTGTCCACTTGTTCCATGGGTAAGAAAAATGGATATTTATGCAGCAGTCTCAATGACGGCATCCACGGTCCATCCCTTTGACGGAAAAAGAGATGATCACCGTTGCCATTGACGAGAATTTCGATGTGATCGTGACTGTTGAATTGGAATCAAATAAATTAAATGAAATCCGGCTTTGTATATGTAACCTGAGCAGTTCCATTACCATTTTATAATTCTAAAAGCGTCCTTCTTCGGTACTATAACATCAACATACTGTTCAATATGTGGAAATTGCTCAAGTAACTTGGTTCGGATTCCTTTTTGTACAGAAGATTTAAGCTGTTGTACCCCCGATACGCTTTCTTTTTCATCAAATCTGAAAATAGAATTTTTTATAAATTTGTCGGCGTGTGATCGAAATGCCAATAAACTGCGAGTGGTTAGGTACATCCACAAGCAAAGTAATTTTAATCGGTGACTCGTGAATGAATGGACAATTTAGCACAATAAATTATAATAAGAAAACACAAAAATCGAGTATCACACATACTTACTTTTTAAACATGTTCGGACCTAAGGGCTTTGATTATTTTAAAAAAATATCTAAATATCAAGAGTATTTCCTAAAATGTGTGTTTAAATAAAATCTTCTCAGGTTGTCAATGTTTTTTGGTCGGAACGTATGTGCTCATATTGTCAGACCAAACAACTGTCTTGAATCGTCAAATCATTAGCTAGACGTCGTCTTTTACAATGAATGTATACTCTATAGGTATGGTCGAGGGGTGAGTCACTTTTAGATTAAATGGATTTATTGGATTAAATGGACTAAAAATTGGATTAAATGGATTAAATAGGAAAAAAGTTCATTTTACCAAATACTTTAAAAGTCTTAAAAATGGTTGATTTTGATCGAACCACGTACTACAAGTCATACTAGAACGTTAAAAAGCATAAAATTCCACTTTTAGAAGTTTTTGGTGTAAAATGGATTAAATGGATTAAATAAATTTAATACCATTTTTACCAAAAAACTTTTTTTTTATGTCTCACGAATACTTAAATGCCCTGGGGATCGTGCGAACCTAATTTTCGTAATTAGTTTACAAATTTTTTAGGTGGGTGGCTTAATTATTTCAGTAAAACTTGACCTTGACCTTGCACATTCGAATAGGACCCTGTGGTCTTTCCGGAAGAGCTTGAACGTTGAATCACTAACAGTGTAATGACCCACTTGTATCCCCCTTTTTGCCCTCCTTGTTCAATACGTTGATACTTTGTGTGCACATTGTATCGATGTATTGAACAGCGCCGGACCGCCATCCCATCCGATATGTGTTAAACTTAAGAATAACAACAATTCCTAATTATTTCAGTAAAACTTTTTTTTTTGGGTTAAATGATTAAATGGAAGCTTGATTATAGAACTCGCTTTGCTTGTTTGACTTTACATCTTAGGAAATAACAACGCACTCCGAGAACAGGCTCGAGGAGAACAGAAAGAGGCCTTCACAAGAATCTTGACAATTTAGACATGCATATATTGTTTGAAAAGTCAACTTGAAAACAATTTTTTTTGTTAAGTTGAAATCGTCATATAAAATTTTCCAAACCTAGTTGGCGCCACAGGAAAATTTTGATTTCACGCCTTCGTGATCAAGTCGAAAGTGTCTTAACCTGTTCTTTCAGAACCTTGTTTATAATCACATCGTGCGACAAAATAGTTATATATGCAACTAGTTGAGAAATGGGGTTATGGGGTTGCCATTGTGTGTGTGCCATCGAAAAATTTAGTTTTGCGTCGATTCTGCAATTTCTGCAAAATAAAGCCTCCAGTGAAAACAGTGAAAAATGGCACTTCATAGTCACCCAAATCATGTCAAGAAAAAGTTCACTTTTCGCAGCTCAGTTGCAGAAATAACGATTAGAGTAATAGCACAAAAAATAATGAAAATCCGTTATCACATTACAGGATTTAACAATTCAAATGTCTCACTGTCATTTTTTCCAAAGAATGTCATTGTGAATTCGCAATGACACAATGAAATTCTCTGAAAAATTTGACAGTGAGACATTTGAAATGTTAAAGACTGTAGTGCAAAAAAATCATTACTAGGTTACATTACTAGGGATAAAAAGATGAAAAGTAGAGTTTTCGTGTGAATTTTGTTGATCCGAGGCGAAGCCGAGGTCAAAAAACACACTACAACGAGACTTTTCATTTTTATCCCGAGTTTTATGTAATGGATTTTACATGCTGAGGGCGTCGAAAGAAGTGCTTAAAACATGAAAAGTACGGTTTTCGACGCATGTAGCATGTAAAACCATTTTAATCTACTTAGAACAAAAAAAAACTACCTACATGTCTACATGATGAGTGATTATATTCGTAGTAATAAGCATTCAATTTCAGCTGAATGTACAAAATATTTGCATCATCTATAGATATCACTAGTCTTACCTATTCCTGACAATATGTTGTTTCACTTATTTTGTTTATTGTTTAAAAATTTTGATCTGATTGGTGACAAATCGTATAGGGCTTCCAAAACATCAAAATATTTTTAAAAAGATAAAGAGAAAAAACGTGTTGTTTTCCACAATACACTTCGTTCACGTCAAAATTTCGGTGTTGTTCAAATATTTAGAAAATCAGCAATATCAGTAATGCTTTTTTAAATTTTTTCGTGAATATAACGTGTCGTTTTTCACAATAACACTTATTTCACGTCAACATTTCCATACTGTGCATTGCGCTTTTCATTTTTATGAGAATCGTATCATCAAAGTCATTGGCCTTTTATGGCCAATATAAAGTAACGGATTCTATAACTATATTAATAAGCTAGGCGTGCTGGCAGCTTCTGAAAGGTCACCCTTTTACTGAAGTAACCGATGTAACTCATCAACATTTTTGTAACTGTTGAAAAAAAAATTGAATGTAAGGATGCAGCGACTATATAAGTACCTCCGGAGTCACGCAAGGTGCTTAGAAACACGATCAGATGAAACACACATTTTCAAAACAAAAGTAGAAAGTAGCGGGACAACTAATATATTATGAGGAGTAACAGTTTAATGCAGTTTAGTTGGCTGAAATCCTGAGTCGGTACAGTAAGTGTTAATTATGTTATATGAAATTGTGTAGTGTTTCTGCTGGAAATAATGCTAACGTCAGTTGCATTCATTTGATTTGTACCTAAACTCAAAAATTAAGGCAGAAGATAACCAGAAACTTGAAGAAGAAATAACGATAGGAAAGTGAGTCTGTAAAAAAATTGTTTTTTTTTGTGTCATTTAGCTTCTGTTCAATAGTGTCTTTGGAGGAATTTTCAAATCATTTGTTATATCTAGTTACATAATTGAAATAATAAAAGTTAGAAAACCAAGAAATTTATAATCAAGCATCCAACATAGCATCAATTTCAGCACATGTGTGTAAGTGCATTAAGTGTAATCTAACGATTGGAACCTATATACACATGATATAATAAGTGCATTTGATGGCAAATTGCATGCATATATTCACTTTCTCTCAGGTTCAATAATAAAACAACTTGCTCACATTCGTCTCACAAACCTGAATATCAATTTCGCGCGCTAATACAGTCTATGATGCTGTATTCATTCAACTTTTTTTTTGTTTATGTAATAAGTCGTAAAGTACCTCTTGGTATTTCCTCTATTGCTATTATATGCGAAAGATTATGCTTCAGTTCCGTTATGCAATTGTCGAATTAGAGCATGGTTCTAATTCTCGGTATACTCAAAGCAAATTTCATCCTTTCAGACACCAATCAACATAGTAAAATGCTTCCTACGCTCTTTGTCTTTGTCATCGTTTTTATAATTTTCCTTTGGTTGGATTGCCGTAAACCAAACCTGTTCCCACCTGGTCCCAAATGGCTACCCATCATTGGCAGTGCTTTGTATGTACACAACGAACGAATGCGCACTGGTATGTTATGGAAGGCAATGATATCGATAGCAACAAATTACAAGCACAACGGAGTGGTGGGCTTCAAAGTGGGTAAAGATAAAACAGTGGTAGCAATAAATCCTGAATCGATTCGAGAGATGACATTGAACGAACATCTGGATGGACGACCGAATGGAATACTGTATGAAACTCGTACATGGGGCTCGAGACTAGGTGTCATGCTTACAGACGGTGAACTGTGGATGGATCAGAGACGATTCGTTGTACGACATTTAAAAGAATTCGGATTTGCTAGACGCGGTATGGTGGAAATGATTCAAACGGAAGCCCAACATATGCTAGCTGACTACCGTCAAATTGTCGGTAAACAGAATGGAAAGGCTCTAGTGCCAATGCATGACGCATTCAATTCGTATGTGCTTAACACGCTTTGGTGCATGATGACTGGCACTCGATATGATAAAGGCAATTTGAAATTGAAACAATTGCAGTCGTTACTTCACACTCTAATTAAAAATCTTGATATGATGGGCGCCCTATTTAGTCACTTTCCGTTATTGAGATTTCTTGCGCCTAGCTATTCGGGCTACAAAGAATTTGTTGAAATTCATCAGACGATGCACACGTTCATTGAAAATGAACTGGAAAATCATAAACGAAATTTTAAGATCGAAAATGAACCGAGTGACTTAATGGACGTCTACCTGCAAGTGCTACAAGATCCGGAGAGAAAAGACAGTTTTTCCGAAAAGCAGCTTCTAGCTATATGTTTGGATATGTTCATCGCTGGCTCAGAGACAACGGTTGGTATTTTATATTTACATTTTATGAACCTTGTAGAAAAAGTTAGTCATCTGGTACCGACTTAATGATTTTGTTGCGAATTGCTTGTCGTTTTAGCACTTTACACTAAAAAAAATGTTTCTATTTTCAATATCAACATAAATTTCATTTCGATTCCATTAGGTAAAAACGATTAATTTCACATTGCTGTACATAATTCGCAAACAAGATGTTCAACGGAAAGCTCAGCAAGAAATCGATTCGGTGGTGGGAAGGGAAAGACTTCCTGTACTCGAAGACAGGACAAGGTAACATTTGGAAAATGTTTACTATATTTTCCTTAAAAGTAATCTCTATTTACCACATTCGAAGAATGCCATATTGCGAAGCCATTATTCTTGAAGGATTGCGTATTTTCATGGGCAACACTTTTGGTCTGCCACATCGTGCATTACAAGATACAGAGTTGTGTGGATACAAAATTCCAAAGGTCGAATATTCAACTTTCATTTTTGTCCGTAGAGAAATCCATTGACTTAATTTTTAACCTTCAGGATTCGATAGTGATTGCCTGTTTTGCTGGAATGATGATGGACAGTGGTATTTGGCCTGATCCACACGAGTTTCGGCCGGAACGATTCCTAGACCAGAATAACAAAATCAATATTCCGCTACAGTATAATCCATTCGGCGCCGGGAAGCGTCGATGTATGGGTGAAATGATGGCCAGATCGAGTCTGTTTCTGTTTGTCACAACACTTTTGCAGAATTTCAATTTTCTTGTGCCACAAGGTCATCCTCTGCCGTCGGATAAACCAATTGATGGAGCTACGCCGAGCATACAACATTATACTGCTTTAGTGGAGAATCGACAATGATATTATCCGAAATAAATATTTTAGAACAAAAACTCTGGTCTTCTGTTACTCAAATGCTGGAAAAATCGATTATGAGAACTGAGGACTAATAGAAATCTCACAGGTTTTAACAGTAAGTAGATTTTTATTTATTTAAATAGAACAACAGCTTTGCATGATCTAATGCTCACACAGAGAAAACTCTCTTTCGTACAATTCCTTGTCCACCTCATTTCGATAATATTTTCTCTCGGACATTAAATCCTCGCGATATTTCTCGGCTGCTTCTAATGTCATGGTAAAACGATCGACAGGCTTATCATCCCAAATAGGATTCTGCGGAGCAACATTTCTGGTCGAAATAACTCGTTTCATCGGATCAATCAAAAAGAACACTAAAATTTTGCGATGCCCTCCTTTCGTCTTGTCGACCAATTCGAACGGCGCAACTTTATGTTGATAAACGTTTGGAAAGACAACACATCGTCCCTCGCGTGCGATCAAGTTGCCCAATCTCTGATTCAAGTGGCCTTCGTTTTCCATGCCAAACACTTGATATACCCCTTCTCTGTCATCCTGTTCATAAGGCGGATCATCTGTAGCTTGGCGAAATTTTAGAATAGATTCGGTGATATTTTCCATTGAATAGTAGTAGATACCAGTGGCGACGATAGCTTCGCTTTCAGTGGCCTCAGTATGCCATACACCACCCTTGTACTTCGGATTATTTGGTGTAAGTTCTATGTTTGCAAGTTTAACGATAACTTGAAACTTTTGACCTTTGAAATCAAAGTCGCTGATGTCGCTCAGAGTTGGTGGTTCAAACTTGGGTATTTCAGGTAGCCTCAAAACTCTCGACCGTTTCCATTCCTCGAATTGTTCCTGTTCATCATGATGATTGTCGTCTTCGTCATACTCAAACTCGGTTTCGTTATGCCACCAATTACAATCATTAACCACTATACGATGTTGTCGTGGGTGTGCCACATCCCGCAATACTCGACTGAACATTGGCATGAATTTCGATAAGATACGACCAATTAACGTATAAAGCGCAGCATTTTTCTCCGGAGGAAGGTTGTTGATGTAAGAATCGAATGTTATGACCCCGTTTTCATCACAAGATGTATCGGATGGCAACCATCGATAGTTGCTACTTCTGGCATCATCACCTCCAACTTCCGACAGCTCTTTGATAGTGTCTGCATTAATGCCGGTCTCATCTGTTATTTTACTAACTCCACGAACGAAACAAAACAGCGAAGGATGAACTAAATCAACCACTAAATTCTTACTTCCCGGATGGTAGTCTTTTTCGGATTCGTCCACATTTTCCAACAATTCAAAAACTGATTCCTTGAAGGCGGTTTGAAGTTGCTCGTCAATCAATCGATCTGATTGCCACGTTCCATCTACGGGTCCGATCTCAATGGGGCCTTCTGTTAAGGCAGCGTAGTATCTGAGCTCATCTAGAATGTACTGAAACTCGGTTTCATTTACATTTTGCTTGGCACATTCTGACTTCCACTTGGCCACGATGGTTGGATTTTTTAACTTCTCCATCCAATCTGGCTTCGCTCGAATTGTCTGACTAACTTTGATCAATTTTAATTCAGTGACTGTTCTTGGTGCTCTCAGAGACAAAGAAAATTTGAGCCCTTTTTCGAACATTTTCGATGATATCTGTAAAGATAAATAACCGAAAACGTTACATTTCACAGTATTATGCCATACTAATTGTAGACAACGAATCAAGCTCGTACAGCCGAAAATCAACTGTTCTTCGTTTTGAGAATTAATTAAAAATCTTATCAATGAAAATATGTTCGTTAGTGAACTCATATTACCTATGAAACAATCGAAAGTTACCATTAAATCTGATGAAATAGACAAAAAAAACCACGGAGTTTACTCCTTTCATTGTCGTCACGAGAAAATTGCTCTTCGCTTCAATACTACGAATATTCCGGTCATTCCAGAGAAGGAATGTATTTTTGTATGGATGGCGGGTGTTATAACCATTTTATCGCGTAAGTATTTATAAAGAAAGATTCTTCAGGTGAAGAGTATAATTTATAGTGTCGAGGTATATGTAAACGTTTCAGACATTCCTTCTTTCAGAAATGACCTCATCCGATTATCTTATTTCACAACGTTATATCAAAAGTCGGTTGCGTTGTTTTGGTCAGAGTCTCAGAATTTTCGTAATAAATACACGATCCTGCGCACATATTCACCGCATAGTCAATAGAAACACAATCAAGATGTATGATAAGAACTTGTGAATTGAAAATCATTGAAAATCAAATAATTTTACACGAATCAATCAAACAGTCGATTTTACTCACATCCATTTCTAGTTCCTGGAAGTATAATTGCAATGATAACTGCTGATAATTGTTGTTTACGTTTCCCTTTCGTTTGAAGTTCTGAAATGTTGTGAAATACAAAATTCACAAAGTGTTATTTATACCAGTTGCACCAACATTCAAAGTTTTCTAATTTTTACAATTTTTGTGTGTTGTTTGTTTACGAAATGGATCAGTGCTACCTGTCGACGAGGTCGTTAACTTCTTCTAAAACTTGTGTTTATTCAAATGAAATTTATGAAAAGTCTTGTGTGAGTTTAGGACACGCGAAGGAAATAAAATTGTGTGTAGCAATTTTTATTTCAAACGAAGTGGTTACACCTGTTCTTTAAATCATGGTAGTGATTCTTATCATACTCGTTGTTAGCAGTTATTCAAAACATTTTATTGTTAATATTTAAGAAATGGATCACTATCTGTTATCGATAACAACGAAAAAAAGAACTGATGAGATTGCTTATGTTGTGCATTGGAAAGTAAAATTAATGAAGTAGAAGATATGCTATACTAGGCAGTACATTAAGCATGAGGGTAAATGGCTAGGTAAAACCATTTAAATAAAATCTAATTTCTTTTGAAATATCAAATTAGATAAACAGAACTTGTCAGAACATACAAAAGTCCTCAAATTAAAGAATTGTACCCTCATTGAATAAATTCAGATAAAAAATCAATGCAACTGTATCGGCGAGGGTACAACTCTTTAATTTGAATACTTTTGTTCTTACAAGTTTTGTTTATCTAATTTTATATTTCAAAAGAAATTTTATAAACAGAACTGTCAGAACGAAAGTCCTCAACTTAAAGATTTGTACTCTTGCGGATACTGATTTATTGAAAGAATTCGGATAAAATAGTATTTTGCATAACAAGGGGCGAAAGTAAAAAAATTCAAACGTGTGAAGTTTGCAGCCCGCGCCGCAGGCAAGGGCGGCAATCACACGATTTGAATTTTTTTACTTTTGCCCCGAGTGATGCATACTATTTTTTATGCCAAATACTGCGGAAGATTTGTATTTTCGGTCCGAAACAAAACATAATTTTAATTAAACTGTTGAGTTATCAACAAAATTTGCTGTAGAAACACCAAAATGCCGAAAAGCGCGGGGGTCCAGGGGGCGGCAGCCCCCTGGTATAAAAATAAAAACAATTTAACAAATGAAATTACTGTAAACATACATTCACTTGCTCACAAAACATTTGGCTATCGTCAACACAACACTACACTCAATGCGTACTTTCAATCAAGTGAACATCAATGAAAGTAAATGGATAGGTATAGCCAAACGTTCAAATTTGTTCTAGCCGGAGCACATACGGATTTGCATGGCGCCACCTCAAACGAACTCATTTCTAGTGCAAATTTCCACTAGAAATGAGTTCGTTTGAGGTGGCGCCATGCAAATCCGTATGTGCTCCGACTTGTATGGACTGGCCATACCTACTTATCTACTTTCATTGGTGAACATGTGTTTTCGAGACATATGAGGACCGAAAGTAAAATGATGACAGTGACATTTACTTTCGGCCCGCAAATACGCAAGCCCACGGGGCGAAAGTAAAATGATGACAGTGACATTTACTTTCGGCCCAAGGCCTGAATTTTTTTACTTTCAGTCACCATTTGAGGACCGAAAATACAAACTTTCGCAGTATTTGGCATAAAAAAAATCAATGATACCAACGCACTGCTCCTAGCGGAGATGAAACTATATCGGCGAGGGTACAAGTCTTTAATTTGTCACAAATTTGTCTTCAAATAACAAACACAATTTTTTTTTCGGACCCCCTTCGAATCAGGTGTATCATATATTTTTTTAAATTCAAAAACGTGAAGTAAAATATAACTTCACTGCACGGATCCAAAATTTTACCTCACGTTTTTGAATAAATAACTATTAATTCATCGACACATTTAGTGATATCTTTGAATTGTGTCTTCTTCGAGGTCTTCTTCATATTTCTTTTTCAGTAATAAGTGGAGCATAAACCAATTTAAATAAGGACTAGCTAATTCGCGTACAGCGATGTAATATTCGTCTTCATGACATAGACTATTTTTAAGCTTTTGGTTATAAAATTAGTTAAAATTAAAGGAAGAGACTATTGGTGCGATTAGCATTAGTATAATAAAGAGACTATTGGCACCTAGCGCCATTAGCCACAGTATTAATAAAGAGACTATTGGCACCCGGTCCCGATAGCATATTGGAAAAATAAATGTTTGCTAAAATTATGAAGGAGTGTGAGAACTAGTAAATCTAGAAATTGAAACGAAGCTCTTGTCTGTGTTGACTATAACTGTTAAGTGAATAAGTAAATTTGTTTAGTTGAAATATGTGCTAACGGCTAAAAATGCACAAAATCCGTCAACATATCGGCGAAAATAATATTGCCACACTTAATAAGTACACAGTAGGGGTGTGCGATGGATAAATGATCAAGACTGGCGTAGTCCACGAAAAATTGTTATCGTCCCTAGATGTCAAAAAAAGATTTTAAAAATTTTAAAAAATTCATTTCCAACTTGCGACAAATCATAGAAGCTAAATATTCGAGATATCAGCTTCCCACCTATTTCGACCTCTACCAAAAAACTTTTTTGAGAATTTTGCTGTTTTCTGTTTGTCACAACACTTTTGCAGAATTTCAATTTTCTTGTGCCAGACGGTCATCCTCTGCCGTCGGATAAACCAATTGATGGAACTACGCGAAGCATACAGCATTATACTGCTGTAGTGATGAATCGGCAATCCGAAATAAATATTTTAGAGTAAAAACTCCGTTCTTCTGTTACTCTAATGCTGGAAAAATCAATGGGGACCAATAGAAAACTCACACGTTCTATGGGTAAGTGGAATATTTTTTATTTGAAATAGAACAACAGTTTTTCGTGATCTCACGCTCACCTAAAAAAAACTCTCTTTCGTACAATTCCTCGTCCAACTCATTTCGATAACATTTTCTCTCTGACATTAATTCCTCGCGATATTTCTTAGCCTCCTCTAATGTCATAGTAACACGTTCGGCAGGCATATCATCCCAAACAGGATTCTGTGGAGCGACGTTTCTGGTCGAAATAATCCGTTTCTTCGGATCAATCAAAAAGAACACTAAAATTTTGCAATGCCCCTCTCGCGTCGTTTCGACCAATTCGAACGGCGCAACTTTATGTTGATAAAGGTTTGGAAACACAACACATCGTCCCTCGCGTGCGATCATGTTGCCCAGTCTCTGATTCAAGTGACCTTCGTTTTCGATTCCAAACACTTGATATATCCCTTCTTTGTCATCCAACAGTTCATAAGGTGGATCACTTGTAGCTTCTCGAAATTCTAGAAAACTTTCGGTGATGTTTTCCATTGAATAGTAGTAGATACCAGTGGCGACTATAGCTTCGCTTTCGGTGGCCTCAGTGTGCCATACACCACCCTTGTACTTAGGCCTATCGGGTGTAAGTTCTATGTTTGCAAGTTTAACGATAATTTGAAACTTTTGACCTTTGAAATCAAAATCGCTGATGTCGGTCAGAGTTGGTGGTTCAAACTTGGGTATTTCAGGTAGCCTCAAAACTCTTGTCAGTTTCCATTCCTCGTACCGTTCCTGTTCATCATGGTCATTTTCGTCATCTCGATACTCAAACTCGGTTTCGTTATCCCACCAATTACAATCATTAACCACTATACGAATTTGCCGTCGTTGTGCCGCATCCCGCAATACTCGACTGAACATTGGCATGAATTTCGATAAGATACGACCAATTAACGTATAAAGTGCAGCATTTTTCTCCGGAGGAAGGTTGTTGATGTAAGAATCGAATGATATGACCCCGTTTTCATCACAAGATGTATCGGATGGCAACCATCGATAGTTGCTACTTCTGACAACTTCATCTCCAACATCCGACAGCTCTTTCATAGTGTCTGCATTAATGCCGGTCTCATCTGCTATTTTACTTACTCCACGAACGAAACAAAACAGCGAAGGATGAACTAAATCAACCACTAAATTATCAGTTCCCGGATGGTAGTCTTTTTCGGATTCGTCCACATTTTCCAACAATTCAAAAACTGATTCCTTGAAGACGGTTAGAAGTTGCTCGTCAATCAATCCGTCAGATTGCCACGTTCCATCTAAGGGTCCGATCTCAATGGGTCCTTCTGTTAAGGTAGCGTAGTATCTGAGCTCATCTAGAATGTACTGAAACTCGGTTTCATTTACATTTTGCTTGGCACATTCTGACTTCCACTTGGCCACGATGGTTGGATTTTTTAACTTCTCCATCCAATCTGGCTTCGCTCGAATTGTCTGACTAACTTTGATCAATTTTAATTCAGTGACTGTTCTTGGTTGTCTCAGATTCACAGAAATCTTGTCCCATCTTTCCAACATTTTTAATGAGATCTGTAAAGATAAATAACCGAAAACGTTACATTTTACAGTATTATGCCATACTAATTGTAGACAGCGAATCAAGCTCGAACCGAAAACCAACTGTTCTTCGTTTTGAGAATTAATTAAAAATCTTATCAATGAAAAATATGTTCGTTAGTGAACTCATTTTACCTATGAAACAATCGAAAGGCGTTACCATTAAATCTGATGAAATAGACAAAAAACCACGGAGTTTACTCCTTTCATTGTCGTCACGAGAAAATTGCTCTTCGCTTCAATACTACAAATATTCCGGTCATTCCAGAGAAGGAATGTATTTTTGTATGAATGGTGGGTCTTATAGATCATCTTCAAGATACGGTACTTTCACAAGTAACCTCACTTAAGTTTCCTAAAATGTTTCGTTCATTCTTTGTATGAGTTTTTTTTAGCGTGGATGAGGTTTCAAACGGCCTTGAAGGTCTATAACGATTTTTTTCTCGTTATAGCATAAGTAATTATAAACAGATTCTTCAGGTGAAGAGTATAATTTATAGTGTCGAGGTATATGTAAACGTTTTAGACATTCCTTCTTTCAGAAATGACCTCGTCCGATTATTTTATTTCACAACGTTATATCAAAAGTTGGTTATGTTTTTTTGGTCAGAGTCAGAGAGTTTTCATAATGAATACACGATCCTGCGCACATGTTACCGCATAGTCAATAGAAACACAATCAAGATGTTTGGTAAGAACTTGTGAATTGCAAATCAAATAGTTTTACACAAATCAATCAAACAGTCGATTTTACTCACATTCATTTCTAGTTCCTGGAAGTATAATTGCAATGATAACTGCTGATAATTGTTTTTTACGTTTCCCTTTCGTTTGAAGTTCTGAAATGTTGTAAAATACAAAATTCACAAAGTTTTATTTAGACCAGTCGCACCAACATTCAAAGTTTTCTAATTTGTGTGTGTTTTGTTTTGCGCGTTTTACGAAATGAATCAGTGCTACCTGTCGACGAGGTCGTTAACTTCTTCTAAAACTTGTGTTTTTTCAAAGGTGGGGGGTTTGATAAGTCTCGTGTGAGTTTAGGACACGCGAAGTAAATAAAATTCGCTGTGCGTCCCATTTTTAAATATACTCATCGTTGCAGACTTGCAGATATATTACTGGAAGCTTTAGCAATTTTTATTTCAAACGAAGTGGTTACACCTGTTCGTTAAATCATGGTAGTGATTCTTATCATATTAGGCTCGTTGTCAGCAGTTACTCAAAACATTCTATTGTTAATATTTTAGAAACGGATCACTATCTGTTATCGATAACACAAATCGAAAATCGAAAAAAGAACTGATGAGAGATTGCTTATGTTGTGCATTGGAAAGTAAAATTAATGAAGTAGAAGATCATATCCGTTAACGATAGCGGAGGACTTGACGCAGTCTAACCCCCAAAAAAAGAACGAAGAAAATTTTTTGAGACGCGGCAACTATGTATAGCCCAAGATTTGAGTTTCTACCCTTTGGTCTATATCACTACAAAGCCTATTCTATCATATTCTTGCTTCAAATACGAGCAAAACGAGCTATCACTCGACTATGCAGGTTTAAAATAGACCGTATTAAGTGTCGGATTTTTTTTTAAATGTTTTTATTCCATAAAGGACAACATTCTGATCCAATATTTATTGATTAAAAAATTCAGATAATTGTAATTAATTTTTATTTCATTAATTTCAATAAATCGCAGTCGTACATAATAACTAGACTACAAGTCTGACAGCCGCCTAAACCGAAAAACTGAAATGGCCGATGATTTTTAATTGTCCTTCCATACCTTAAAGTAATTGTTATCACATAAGTTTGTTGATAGTATCAGTTAGATACATTTTGTCATAAAAACCACTTCTCCGACGTACCCGGCGTCATCGTTTGTTTATTTTCCGGCTGTCAACGGGGATGGCAACGGGATGGCTAGTCAGTTTATCAAGCGATGAAAAATATTTTTATAAAATACAGGAAGCTTCTCAGAAACATTTGGAGTAGCACATTATGCGTTCAATAACGTCTGTAATCGAATATAAAAAATTGTAAAATCGCACACGGTCTATTACCGGAGATACATCGTTTTGAAGTTGGTCATTTTTCATAGAAAATGCACCAAAATAACTTTTTCCAAACAATCAAAATCTATCTATCTATCTATCTATTCTATATATCTATCTATAGCAATAAATTTCGAAACCTTCGCGCTTATTTGCCCACCAATTTTGACCACCAATTCTCACACTATCAAATATTTCGTTTTTCATGTCGGTGACAAAACTTTTACGTAATTTTGTTCGTAATTTCCAGGTGAATTGAACTAATTGGGTGTACAATTTAATTTTTGCGTAACGAAGCTGAAAGCGTCAACTCTAGCGATATCATTCATTTAAGAAATTGTACTTCAAAGACTGCGTCACACTTTTCTCAAAGTGATTTTTGTTGGGATATGCTATACTAGGCAGTACATTAAGCATGAGGGTAAATAACTAGGTAAAACCCGTAAAACCATTTAAATAAAAATTTGCAGTAACGTTGGTCACCGTTGAGTTAGCTGTACATTCAGGTTTTTTTTGCAATATTTTCTCATTTGCAACTTGTCGACATAATAGTTATTTATGACATCGAGTTCAAAGTAACTTATTAGGCTCTAAGTGTTATTTTACACATCGTGAGCCTAATTAAGTACATTGCACCGAGATTCATACAACGTTCTATGCCAAAGAGGCATCTAGTGCTTATCAAACTTCACATCTAGTGACAAAACAACCCCATTTCGTAACTCGTTGATCGTTGCATACATAACTATTTTTGAAGGAGTCTTTATTGCTAAGGGTAATTGAACATCTCTAACGTCTCATTTATTGTGTTGACCGTCTCAACCTTAAAAAAGAGCTAACCCATTCGCAGATGTAACACAATGTCATGCAGTTTTAATAATAAATAAAAGGGAACATGATGTTTGTTCAATTATCTTCTTAAGTGTACTTTGGTTATCCATATTCGTACTGACCCAATTGAAATAAAGATTAACAAAATACAGGAAATAATACATCTGGTATACAATTGTATTTTCGTATGGTGAATTCGTTCCCAATTTTACTGTTCTCTTCAAAATCTTACTGCTTAATTATGGAAAGGAGTCATTAGTTATCGTGACAATGACCAGTTTTGTCTCAGATGGTGTTCCTAGTAAAACGAATGTGAAACATATAAAGTAAAAGATTTAAAAATTTAAATAAGTAACGAACTCAATAATTAGACACCTCCTGATGGGATACAAGCAAGGCCACTCTATTTTGCATATAATTAAAATACCTTACTTTGCAATGGGGCAAATGATGGAAATGGTTCTTCTTGTGTGAAATTTGCCGATCGAGGCGTAGCCAAGGTCGGTAAACATCATTTGCCCCATTGGTAAGTAATGTAATACTTCTGACCCATTCCTCTAACGAGTAACAAGTTTCCATGAATAAATTGACTCTGGAATAAATGTAAAATGCTATCAGTTGGGATTCTTAAAAAAAATCAAGGAATCGGTTGAACTGAGTAGTCGGTAAGTGACGTTGATCAAATTTAATTCTTATTCATCGACACATTTAGTGATATCTTTGAATTGTGTCGTCTTCATATTTATTTTTCAATAATAAGTGGAGCATAAACCAATTTAAATAAGGACAAGCTAATTCGCGTACAGCGATGTAATCTTCGTCTTCATGACAGAGACTATTTTTAATCTTTTGGTTACAGAATTACTTAAGAGTTATATCGCCAAAACTTGAACCAATTTGAAAACAATGGTTCGGCGATCCAGGCAAGCTATAGCTCGTTTGAATCGTCTTTCAATTCTAAGAAATAGGGATCTTTTAGTTTTTCTGTTAATTTCCCATTTTCGGAGTGAACACGTGAAAAGTCATAGCATGTCAAGGGGTGGTGAAAACAGTTTTTATTGTAAAGCAGAGATGCGCAGCGTTCGTTTACAGTCAATAAATGGCCACTCAAGATGTAATTTGTGCTTCACAAGAGGTCACACAATATGGAAATGTGTGTAAAATCACGTTTTTTATATATAAATGGACGGTGCACATCTCTACTTTACAATCAACCTATATTCGTAGCAAGCCAATGAGTTTCTGTTAATTTTGTGAAGTCAAAGAAATGAGGTTTTCCACCTACTACGAAGTAGGAGGAAAGCAAACTTTTTAAGACCAGTGATCGCTCGGTTCAGGAAAATTTCAAGCTGAGCATGTAATTTTGATTTAGTTTATTTCATTCCCATCGCTCCAGCCTGTTTGAAGACAAAAAACAAGTTAAAACACTGAAAAATATGGGTCTCCTGGAGCGACATTTTACTTCAACTAACTTTATGGCTTGCAACAGAATTTATCTGGGGTTTTTTATATGTGGAATGAAAGAGGGTAAGTCCAGCAACAACACCCTATAGTCAGTTCCGCGGATAAATTCTGTTGCAAGCCAGTAGGACTGTCCAAACATTCACCATATTTTGAGTCATAGGTCTAGAACGGGTGGCGGCCCATACCGATGATTATACTCTTTATGTAGGTCTGCCCAAGGCCTATATTCCTACAAATTTTCAACTTTTAGAAACATTTCTATCTTGAGCTATCACAAAAAAACTGTTTTCACCACCCCTTGACATGCTATGACTTTTCACGTGTTCACTCCGAAAATGGGAAATTAACAGAAAAACTAAAAGATCCCTATTTCTTAGAATTGAAAGACGATTCAAACGAGCTATAGCTTGCCTGGATCGCCGAACCATTGTATTTATTTTCACCAAAATTGGTTCAAGTTTTGGCGATATCACTCTTAAAATTAAATGCTTGCTAAAATTTTGAAGGAGTGTGAGAACTAGTAAATCTAGAAATTGAAACGAAGCTCTTGTCTGTGTTGACTATAACTGTTAAGTGAATAAGTCAATTTGTTTAGTTGAAATATGTGCTAACGGCTAAAAATGCCACACTTATTGTGCGATGGATATGATCAAGACTGGTGTAGTCCACAAAAAATTGTTTTCGTCCCTAGATGTCAAAAAACGATTTTAAAAATTTTAAAAAAATCATTTACAACTTGCGACAAATCATAGAAGCTAAATATTCGAGTTTTGAGCCTCTCACCTCCCACCTATTTCGACCTCTGCCAAAAAACTTCTTTGAGATTTTTGCTAGTTGTATCAGTCCTATTCTATACTAATTAAAGTCCGATGCAACAGAAAAAATAAAATCCGGAAGAAGTTTGTCGGGAAAGTCTTCTTCGTGAGTCGTCAAAGTTCGCCGACTATGAAAAATTTAGTGTATCTTGAACTTTCTATATTCAATTTTTGCTCAAGTGGGCTTAATTCTTGGGAATGGTTTAGGCTATCCAGAACAGAAAATTTTTTGAAAATCATCTGAGAAACGTTTGTTATGTGAGTGTTTGTTTGGCCTAAAATTGGGGCAAAATGCCTCAACTGAGAAAATCGAATTCGTGCCTAGGATTAAAAGTCTTTTAGCGTGTGAGAGGTTTCCAGCCATAGACGAAGGCGAGGGCTGGAATCGAATATGCTAAAAAAGACTTTTAGTCCGTAGTACGAATAATATTTTTCATATCCGACGGCGAACTTCGACGACTCACGAAGAAGATTTATCCAGTTGCATTGGACTCAAATTAGTAGAATAGGACTGATATAGCTGGCAAAAATCTCAAAGAAGTTTTTTGGTAGGGGTCGGAATAGGTGGGAGGCCGAATTTCGAAACTTAAGCTTCTATGATCTGTCGGAAGTTGTAAATGAATTTTTTAAAATTTTTAAAATCGATTTTTGACTTCTAGGGACGATAACAATTTTTTGTGGACTACGCCAGTCTCCCTTTATCTATCGCACACCTCTAATACACAGATCAAAATCATAATAAGTAAGTAGCAGAGCTTGCAACATTAATACGTCCATATCTTGTTTAAAGTATCTCTTAATGTTTGACACTAAAATCTTTTACTTCGTTTGTTTAAAAATATTTTTTGATAATATAAGTTCATCACTAATTTTTCTAATAATTTTCGATATCAGATGACTAGCCGTTTCAAAAAAAAAAAAATTGTAGATTATCTGCCCCTCTAAGCTTGCATGTTAGGACACATTTAAAATAACATTTAAATCTGATAGCTCACTTCTCGAAAGGAAATCAATAACGATCGACATACGTAGCAATTTACTGAACTTGCAATTCACCATTAACAATATTAACGCATTTATCACCATGCCCCATTAAGATGAATTCTACGCTCGTGCGACATCAAAATAATTGCTAAAATTGTAAATTTCGCTAATATAGAATTCGCATGTATACATTTTTATACTTGCATATCGCTTTTCGTTCAGCAGTGTTTATATAAAAAGACAACGAATTTCACGTTGCTTATCAAATACGAATAATTCTTACATTCATTCACTTCGTTTCAGTGTTCTTGTGATGAAGACGTTTATTTAAGATACGGATAGAAACTGGAACTTTATAAACGAATCAACAAGAACATTTTTTATATTTTCAAATTTACGTTTTTTTCGTGTGTTGAAGTTGAGATTGTGCTGTTCCATAAATATTTCGATCAACAAAAATGTGATTTCAATTATATGAACAAGACTTTATAATGTTTGTGAAGTGCAACAACAGAAATTGGTTTAATAGTGTCTGCTGTTAAACGCTTTTTTTTTAATTTAAATAATTATGAGGCAAAATGCAATAAAATTTACAATAAAATGCTTGTGCTATTGTTGAGCACCATTCAAGCAGACCCATAAATACATCGATTATTTTAATCACTCACTGCTGCTGTATAAATCTTAATTATTGTCTTTAGCAGTCGTATAAATCTTAATTATTGACCTATTCTCTGTTACTGAGAGTAGGTAGTCATCCTTGAGCGTTTCTCTGCATTACTTTCTCGACACCAGGAACAACTGTTTTCAATTAATTTATAAAGTTGAAGGTACGTGAACTTAAGCTATAAAACATGGGCGTCTAAGTGACCTCTCAGGTATGCCTCCATGGGCCCAATGTCTTATAATAAACTCACAAGTCCGACTTTCATCAGTTTTTTATTTGGTATTCAACTTCGTGGACATATCGATGCTGTTAGATAAACATTTTAAGTTTATTCGTATAGCTTGGAAAGTTAAGAATGATTCTTGAGGTGTGTAGTCTGCAAAAATGCATAGGTGTCATGTCGTCTGAGAGAATTCAGATGATCAAAACAAAATATTTGGCGCGTTCAAACGTAAAATTATTCGTAAATATAATGAATGAGAACTGAAAGTCTCAGAATAAATTTGCATAACCAAGTATCTAAACAGTGGCAATGCTCTTGCAAAAAAATTTTTAGACAAATATTTTTGTCTGTGATGGCTATACCAATGAACGTTTCTTTTCCGTACCGCACTTTTTTCTTGTAATTTATTTGACAAACTTCAGTCTGCGTGTAAAATGTAAATTTTACGGATGTAATTTGTTTGAACTTCCTCTTTATCCTTTTTCTATCGAATGCAAATACCCATCCAGTATCTTTGTTGATTTCATCATTAATAAACCGAAAGGGTCACTCGAAAGGGTAGCTGCAATCGCCTTGTTTGATTCAGATTGTACTGTTTTTTAGTCAATAAAATACAAATGATTTAAATAACTAATAGATACATCAACATCGAACTGCGTCTCGAACCATTAACAACAGTTTATTTTAAGATTATAAAGTCAACAAACGTTCGTTAGCAAGGGGCAGACAACTATTTTTAATTTTTTTGCGATTTTTATGATTGAAATTATTGGACTGATGTAAAAAATAATGTGACAAAAATCACGAAAATAAACTAACTGTAGCCACTTAACTGTTACAACATAACAACTTTATTATAATTCTCTCTTTGAGTCTGCCGAATTCAATAAAATTTCCATGGAATATTTATTTATTTTTTGTTAAATTATCATACATACTATTAATGTATATCAGACCGATCCGTATCGCATAAAGTGAATGACAGTTGGTATTCAAAATTTTAAAATTAGCAAACTAGTTTTCTTCGGATGTTCGAAAAGATAATCTGAAATTGCCAATAATCACACCTTATTACGAGGGTGTTGGACGTAATGTGAACGACTGAAGCATAACGGCTTAACACAATCTTATAAAGATTCAGTGCAGAGCTGAATACGCAATAGGCAATTTTTTCAATCATTTCAATCAACATTTTAATGGAGTAAACGCCTCCAATTAGGTGTGGAATAAATAAGTCTACCTCAATTTTAACAATCATTTTACTCAGGTGATATTAAAGTGAACTAATCAACACATTGATATTATTTAGGAGGACAAACGGAAAGTTTCAATATTAATCACCGAACTAAGAAACACTAACCAAAAACCTAAAAGTTTCAGTCGAGTTTTTTAAAGCTCATTATCAACAGTGAAAAAACTTGCGTCATTTGATGAGTGATTTTTTAAATGCATAAAATGAAAGCGTCAGTATTTTTAATTATTTTAAGTGTTACAATCAGTATTCCCATAAATTGTTTACCGTTAAGTCAAAGTGGACGAAATCTCACGATTTGTTTGGGTAGTGGATGCATCGAAGGAAAAGAAGTAGATGAGGGATCGTATGATGCCTTTTTGGGAATACCTTTTGCAGAACCACCGCTTGGACATTTGAGATTTGCAGTAAGTTAATTGGCTATTAACATTTTTATGAACGGTGTTGTGATTTTGTTAAATCTGTTGATAGTTTTGTTTAAATAGTCGCCTAGTGTTTTACTCTATATAAGAAAACACTTCCCTGAAGTGGTTGCAAAATTCGTAAAAGGAAAACGTTTTTTGCGACAACTACTTCAAAGGCTTCAAAAAAGACTAGCCAGCTCATTGTTTATTTTTGTAGCCAGTTTCGATATGAATGCCGTTTCTGAATGGTTAAACACAATTATTTTCCTTCATTCACTCGTTTTCAATATGATATGTTTCCACTTTTCAGAATCCTGTGCCTGCAAAACCATGGCCAGGGATATTAAACGCTACCGTGGAGAGAAGCGACTGCATACAAAAGAATATTCTGCTTCCCAATCCAACTGTGATGGGTTCTGAGGACTGTCTTTATTTGAACGTTTACCGTCCCATTGTAAAAAAGAAAAATCCTCATCAGTTACATTGTCATTCATTGATTTTTATTCAAGGTACCGAAGAATGTACCAGGAAATAAGCTCTTACCGGTCATGGTCTTTATTCAGTATGCATTATCACTTCCTATACTCAGTAATTTGTTAATATTCATTATTTAAATGCAGTGGCGGAGCTTTTTTCGCTGGGTCCCCGTCACCGTCAGCGCTTGGTCCACAGTATTTCATGAAGAATGGTGAAGTCATTTTTGTGGCCATGTCCTACCGATTGGGCGCATTGGGTAAATTATCTAAACTTAATGTATTATTAGTTAGTACGCAGACGGCAATATTCTAGGATTTTTATCAACTGGGGACGAGCATAGTCCAGGAAATTTTGGGTTTAAGGATCAAGCACTAGCGTTGCGGTGGGTTCAGTCTAATATAAGAGCATTCGGCGGTGATGAAAATCAAGTAACATTATTTGGAGTGAGTGCTGGCGGTGCTGCTGTACAGTTACACATGATGAGTCCTTTGTCTCAAGGTACGCAAAGTCTTTTCTTTAAAATATTTGTTTGGCTTTAGCAACTTTTTTATTTTAAGGACTTTTCCAAAGAGCAATTGTAATGAGCGGAAGTGCGATTGCGGCTTATATAAAGCCCCTCAAAAACCCATACAGTCAAGCGATGAAACAAGCTAAGGTATTAGGAATTCAAGGAGTCAACAGTAAAGACCTGGTGGCAAAATTGAGAAAGGTAGAAGCACAAAAATTAGTGGACAGCATTGACGATTTGAAGGTAATTGCGGAATTTTTTGTTGTCTCGATGTTCGTAGAATTGAAATCGGATGATTAGTACTGGTCCATAGATCCCTTGACATTCTACCGATTAGTGGTCGAGCACAACAGAACAGAAGCATTCCTGACCCAGGACCCGAAAGTTATATGGGAAAGTGGACAATTTCACCACATTCCTTGGATGACTGGGATTGTTCAACATGAAGGAGCTGTAAGGGCTGCGGGTAAACATTATTTGCTGTACTCTTTTAGAGAAAGGTCGTTCTGTACAACATTATTACGATTTTCAGCGATCGTTACAAACAAAGTTCTATTAGATGACTTGAATACGAAACTGAAAGATCTTGTGCCAAAATTAATGGAAGTTGAATGTGAATCAAAATCAAAGGCTGACAGTATTTATGAAAAATTAAAAAATTATTATTTGAATGGTAGCGACATTGTGAATGTAGATAATATGCAAGGTTTTATTGATGTAAGTGATCAAAACAAAAAATTGTTTTCAATGGATGGTTTTGTTAATATTAATTCTGTTGCACAGATGTTCTCCGACCGAGCTTTTTTGCATCCGTACTACAAATCTGTGCACAGTTATGTACACTATGCCGATACAAATCAGAACCCAGTCAGCCTATACAGATTCATTTTTAAGGGACCAATGTCATACTCACTGGCATACACTGGAACTAACACAGACTTAGGAGTGGTTCATTTAGACGATACACTCTACTTGTTTGGATCAGCTTTTCCACCATTTCCTGAGAATTCGGTTTATTCAAATTTAACGAAAAGTTTAGTTGAATTTTACGTTTCGTTCGCTAAAAACGGGTAAGGACTCATCTATACATACAGAACGTAGAATGTTCAATGAACTTCATACATATATCTAGGCGGCCAACTCATCTTAGCAAAGACAGTGTCAACGAATGCACCAAATATCATACCGGGCCTTTCTGTGATTATCAAGAATTCGACAATACTGCTGATGGAAGTGGATTTGAAGTTCGAACAAATAATGCCGTCGACTGTAAAATGATCAATTTCTGGGATGAGATCCTGCAATGATTCAGAAATTAAGTGCATATATTGTAGAATAGATTGATATAAAAAAGGTGTAGTGGTGACTGTGATTTCTCAAGCTAAATAAATGTATTTTTAATCAAATCTGTATTATTATCAAAACGGCTATTGACGACAATGACCATAATAAGAGATGATTTTTGGCTATGGTCCTTTTACAATGAAAAGTCTGTATTGAAACAAATAAAGTAAAAGACTACGGTTATCGATATTCTAAGTAGCAGATCTAATGCTAAAAGAATATAAAAATTGCTTATTATTTCAGTACCCACTACAAAAGTGATGAAATATCCTTACACTTATAATGCATCGCGATAATACTCGCAGTTATTTATGCCAACGAGTGGGAAATGCTCTTCTCTCAGTTGCTGTAGTAAAAACCCAATTTCCAAGCTATTGCTTTACTCACTGCATCACTGGATGTGAATCATTACTTCATGGACATTAAACTTTTTATCGATTTTTATGTGTTTTACATGTTACGGCATGTTTCATTTTCATTTACATTGCCTAATCACGTAAAGCATTGTACTTACGAGGTTCCAAGTTGTTATTTGACAAGTGGGGAATACAGCCGTTCCCTTCGGGTCGGACTGTAACACCCCACTTATCAAATACACAACTTGGAACCTCGGAAGTAATATACTGTTACATGCCAGCGTGTGATAAAGTGTACTTTACATCAATGTTTGTGACTGTGAAAAAACGCTTTCCGGACGCTAGCATGTAATAGTATATTACTTCCGAGGTTCCAAGTTGTGTATTTGATAAGTGGGGTGTTACAGCCCGACCCGAAGGGGAGGACTGTATTCCCCACTTGTCAAATACACAACTTGGAACCTCGTAAGTACAATGCTTTACGTGATTAGGCAATGTAAATGAAAATGAAACATGCCGTATTTATTTTATTTTTCAAGTTGTACGTCAACTAATGGTTTATCCTTGCACAGAAGGCAAGTATAACATCAGTTTTATTATCAGATCTATTAATTCATAATATCAAAGTATTTTCAAGCGGTTGGTTTCAAATCTTTTACTTCATTTTTTAAAACATTCTTTTGACCTATAAGATCTAATCAGTCAGAGCTTGTCGGTTATTCTTACAGTCATTATCGATAACAGATGAAATGGAACACAAATTAGCGTCATAGCTTCAATTCTTTAAACTTGTTTCCGTCGTAACAGTACAAAAAGCCCTGCAAGTCTATTTTGATCAGTTATTGCAGAAAATTTATAAATTACTCGAGAGGTCAACACTCAAAAATACTGAAATGAAATTCTTAAACATAATGTCTTCAAATTCTACGGGTTTAGGACATAGTCCTACCTCCAGAGAGACATTCTTAGGAACGACTACAGAAAATGATAACAGTAAACTACCAAAGAAATGCTCCACTGAATAGAATCGAACTGAATCATGACGTCCAATTTTGGCAATCTGAATTTCATTGGTTCAACCCTGTACACGTACAAGAATTTGGTTAGAACTTTTTTTTTGACTAAATGCTTGGATGAGCCGTTTGCTACTTGGTTGCAATTCTTCGGTCTCGCTCTCATTTGAAGTCCTCAAATTGAAGACCAAATTTGTCATATGGAATAACTATTCTATCTGGTTTACAATTTGAAGTATGAGTTGGGCTACTCGAAAGAGTAGCGACAACTAGTTTTTGAACTAGTTTCATTAAGTATAGATGTACTGCTTAACGATTTCAGTCGTCATTCGGAGAATAGAACTAGTTGAACATGAAAAATATCATTAATCGATGATAAAATTTTTAAATAATCGATACAATATCAATCGAATGTTTATCGATAAATATTGACTGAAAATCGAATCGAACAGTCGACAATTACCGATTATCAGTCGATATTACCAATCGATATTTATCGATTATCGATAAAACATTCGATTGACTTTTTGAAAATATCGATAATCGATTCTGAGGAAATAATAATCGATATTTTATCAATCTAATGAATTATCAATCACGCCTTAAGAGAACTCCTCAACGATATGTATGTAAGTCTGGAGACCTGAAATTTGTCATAACTATTTAATCCCTAGTTATGCAAATAGCTATTAATCTCACTTTGAAGCGAGAGTTAAAAAGGCTGCCTGGCAAAATGACTAATTACAACATGTGTAAACGTAAAGAAGATTTTATTTCGGTATTATACATGTACAACAAAAGCACCGCTTGTTGACGTCTCCCCCATTGTATTTTATCGCTATGCATTACAAATTTATGGAAATCTTATTAGCAAAAATATTATTTTCATAACTTTTTTTTGGCACGTACATAGCGAACGTGGAAAGGTTAAAATTTATGTTGGAAAGTTTTAAATTTCGGTAACATGGTACGCTGCATTTGAGTAGATAATTATTTATTTAAAAATTAATGGAAAGGAAAGCGAATTAATTTTGTATATTTACGTGAAAGAAGGAGACCCAATAATCTTAGAAAAAGTGGTGGAAATAAATCATCTTTCAAACTGTGTAAAACTCAGGTGAAACAAGGAATAAAAATGAGCTGCTATTTAGAATAATGTTGCCATTTACCCAGTCGGTCTATATTATTCCTGTACTTTGCGATGGTAAATTAGTTTATTAATGAGAATTATGTAAGCAACTTCCGGTGGAATGCTTCTTTCGATGCTTGATGCTTTCAAAGATGTCTTTAAAACTTTGATAATACGTACCAACGAAACCAACATTATAATGTCGTTCACCTCGCAAAAAGGTTAGCTCTGAAACTTCTGATTCTATTATTATCGGTTCAAAATTGTCGGAGATTCGCAGGAATATAAATTGTTAAAATGTTATTTCACACGTTATGACGTACATTCCGTTGAGATAAAAACCAGAGTGCATGCATAGACGTTTTTGTTGTTTACTTGATTTATACTATCGCCGACAACTATTTTTTTCCCCATTCACAGAGAATTTCATTGAAGTGATAAAGTACTTTGTTCCGAATTGCTTTTCGATTGCAACAAAATTTCTATATTTTCGCTATGTACGTACATCGTTGAAACTGATGAGCTGAAATTTTTTTTGGAAAAAAAATTGTAACTTCTATTTATCCAACTTCGTATGTTGATACTCACAAAAGGGGTTTACTTTATCGTATATTCATATCTATTCCACAAATAAAGCCACAGACACGAAAAAAAATCATTTTGTTCGTTGGCACATCAAAAGTGTTTGATTTCATCTATTACGAACAGAAAATCTTTTCGGAAAAGTTGTTTCAATTTATATACGAAATTGAGTTGAAAAAGAATTTCGTATTTTCTGAGAGCTTACAAATTTTCTATTGTGACAACAAACCGCCTTTTCTGTTCCATCATAACACCAACCAAACCAAAATGCCTATAAATTACTTTATCTCCTGCAAGCTGATATTTCATACATTACGCGTTTCTGCATATAAACACAAACGCATACATAACCACAGCCTATACGATTGGATAATTCACACATAACCCACCTAGGGTAAATTTACTTTCCATCTACATATTTGAAAAAAAAAAAATCGCCGAACGGCGGAAGCGAACACGGGACCAGCAGCATATCGACCAAACATGCTGACCACTACGCCAACAAATCACATAACGCGATGCAATTGGTCTCGGTAGTGGTTCGTTCGTCACTTCTACATCGATCAAATAATCAGAGTAGTCGGAATGATGTGATTTGAACGAAATGTTGAGGTGGATAGTATATGTGTGTGAGTAAGTAAATAAAGGATTCTCTGTATGATGTTTTTTTTTTGTTGTGAATGCGTTTTAAAACAACATGCTTAATTAATTAATTTTAAATCCAAATTTTTGTGGTTATTTCGCTAATGTATGAAATATCAGCTTGCAGGAGATAAAACATTGTTCTACCTTGGTGTATATTTCTCGAATCATTTCTTATGTACAATTGTATATACACTCGCTGGCGCTCGTTATATACAATTGTACATACGAAGTTATTCTCGAAATATACACCAAGGTAGAAAATGTACTATACTTGTGAACTGCGATAAAAGTCGCATAATAAGAAACGCTTTCATAATTATGGAATGGAATCAATAACACCAACAGTTCATAACGGAACAACCCTTATCATCGTGCCTCGCTCTGCAATTTGTTGTTCATTTGTTGCCAAAACTTACAATAAAACTTCACAACTTATTCAATTTATCATGTCATCCCATCTACCTTTTGTTGTTGTGGTAAAATACGTAAAGCAAAACGGACAAAACTCGAATAAAAATACTTTGCAAGCATAATTACGTTCATCAGAAACTCATTTATTTAACTTTTCTTATAATTTCCATTGGGTATAGTATAGCTTCATCTACAGAACATAACGAATTTTTATTTTCGAAAATAATAATTAAAATTTAACGATGTTACAATTATGCGGTGCACTGTGCATTTCTCTCTATACACCAAATGGTCAGAAAAGCTTTTTGATGTTCGAAAAAGAAGAACTAAATGTGTATTAGATTAGATTTAGTTTTGAGTCACATTGAAGCATGTGATGTGGCATCTAGAGCAATAAAAAACAGCAGGGCTTATTATTGGAAATTTTACATACTGAAATTTATCAATAATTTACTGAACTTACCAAAACCATTTTTCGGTAAATTTAGGTGAATTTGGTAAATTTGAGTAATTTCAGTAAAATAAAATTTCCAAAAATAGGCCTTGAACAAAATTAGTGTACCTATCGAGAATGAATCTCAAAAATAGATAATCTTTCGTTTTTCCATGATATGAAATATATATCGCAAAAAAGAGGAGAAAAAAGGAAAGAAAATATTGTAGATAGGGTAAAGAGGTCAGTGGCGAGCCCTGTGTTTTTTTTTAGTTACGAACCGCTGGTTTTATCTCTTTCAACCACACATTTGTGTGACTCGATTTTCTCTTTCAGGACTACATAACCGGAAGAGGCTCGTAACTAACCTGTTTATCCTATGTTCCGTGCACGAAAGTGTACTTGCACGTACCACTTCAATTAACTTTTTTTTTTCGGTATACATGTAAATGGGTTCAACAAGTTTATGAACGATGTACCTCGGAAGTGGCTTCATGATAGCTGATGCAAGATTGTGTAAAATGAATTAACAAAGAATACCAACAAGTTAATTGAATTATTTTTTTAGTTGAATTGCTGCAGATGCACATCGTTTGCAACATTAGTTTGTAAACTAGTCGACATTATTACTATCTATTTGTATAGGAGAAAATTTAAAGCAACCTCGCTAGATTTTTGTTTTTAAATATTTATTACTGTAATTCTTATTTGACTGGAATGCGATTCAAATTGACTTGTTTTAGTCTTTTCTTTGCCAATATCTACAACAGATTGTTTCGACAAAATAAAATTTAGCTTTGAAAGCAAAAATCGATACAATTAAATATTTATTGTCATGTTAACATAAATTTAAAAATATTTCAACGTTCAAACGGAGAAAAACTTATAAATTGATTTTTGAGGAAATGAGAGCCGGAACACAATATATACATAAGTTAGGTCTGTCTTTTCTTTTCTTCTTTTTTTTTCTTTGTCGGTGGCTGTATACCACAATAGTTTATTCACTATTTTAATATCCATTTTATCTTAATATACAAAAATATTCATTTTAAATATTTTGGCAACTTTAATATAAATTCTTTTTATTTTAAAAAAAGCTCTTAGAGCTTTTAACAATTTCTCCTTCTTTTTTTGTTACATCATGGTAAATAAGTAATGTGTTCATTCTCGTTACTAAAAACAAAATTCATAAAAATCAATAAAAAAAATAAATTTTGGCAATATATCGGCTGCTTTAATACTATTTTTGGCATTTTCTTTTTTGAACAATAAGATAATAGTAAAATGGTAATTTGCATCGGGTTTAAATTAGGCTTCTAACTATTTCTGTTTTAAATATTTATTTTGTTCTTTTATTATGTTAACAGCGATCCATTTAATATATAAATTTTTAAATCACAATTCTATCGTAGATTTATGTACACTAACTAACTCTCATCTCATTTAATTGTCACATCTATAAAATTTGACTGGAATGCGAACAGAATCAATAATTAATTGGTTTTCCTTCATTGTAACACGCACGATCCGTTATCCTGTCAACATTTCAGTTCAGCAACAACATAGATTGAATAATTTGACGAATTCAGAGTCGGTACCATTTTATAAACGACTATCCATCAAAATTATGACTATCCATCTGTTATCGACAAGGACGACGAGAATAAATATGGATCTCTAGCTAATATGTTCATACATATAACAAAACAGAAGCTAAAACAAACGAAGTGAAGGAATTTGTATTCCGAAAATTAGACCATATTTTAATGAGTAGAAGTAGCAGATTTAATGGCTATGACATTTGCAAAACGATGTTTTGGATTTTAAATTTCAATATTTATAATAATCAATACGTTGATGTCCATAGGACCTGACAAAGGATCAATGAGTTGGGTTCATACAGTAGGTGCACAAGATTATCGTGATATGATTACGATGATCATTAATTCTTCTGATAACTTCTTATTAGCAGATGACTAGCTGCTTCAAAAAGTTTGATTCAATTTTACTTTGAGCTCTTTTTACCTTATTATTACAAATGTACCATGAACGAGCGTCCGTGTTTTTAAGCAATTCAAAGTAAAGACAAAAATCTTCAAACATTACTTGAAGCGGTAATGTAAATCAATTCGCAATTATTCCCCAACTCATGGTTTGATGCATAGTCGTTTTTAACATCGCTCTTTTCAGTTTCAGACGTTCATTATTCCTAATTAAATTTATTCGAAACATGTTGAAGTTCAACCAGTACTTTACTTAGACCCTTCATGTTGAGTCTGAAGTGTTACGGTTTTTGTTCTTGTAATATGTCTTAATTACAACCATTATTGAGCGTTTATTGTGACACTACTAACCTTGAAAACTAATGGTACACTGTAATAAATAACGAATCACAAATACGAATAATTAAAACAAGCTAGTTGTTATAACCTTGTTTTTATGGTTTAAATCTGTCGGCTTTCCAATGTTTCAATTTTCTCGACTAAGAAAAGTTGAAAGAATGTGTTGCTCCGACAGAGTTTTTTACCTAAAAAATTCTTAATTTACATATGCAATTTGCTGTCCATCACCAAACAAAATTTAAGTTCACTCTCCTTGAAATCGTTACATAGCTGAACCTTTCGACTGAAAGTTTCGGTGTTGCCTTTTGTACCTAAACATCGATATTTGACTTAACAACTAAATTTTCTAATTTACATTGAAATCACTACGATTATTATCCCTATGAGCATGCCAGCAGAATTTGTACGCCTTTCTACCACGCATTTCTAATTTCAATTTTTTTCTTCTTCTTTTTTCAATATGTAAACGATCATCACTTCTAATTAACAAATTTCCATTTGATTTCTTTGTTAAAATCTTTATCAATAATTTAATGATGCGAATCTTTATTGAGTTATCGAAATATTAAAACTTAAGTCTACTGTCTTATTAAGAGATATCAACAATAATAAAGAAATCTTTTGCTTCAACATTATACAACCGAATAAACTCTAAACAAATAAAATTAACAAAAAATCACATAAGTAGTAAAATATTTAAGGATTGATATTTTGAGCGGCCTGCCGCCGTAAATCTGATTTAATTATTGCTGTGACAAACGTTCCCAACACTAGCATAACAGCCATTGTCAAATTGGCGGCTAAATCACCATATCCTAGAATGAAAATTAGCTCAATGAGATTCAATTCAGATTGGCTGACTGAAGAAACTACTCTCGCTTTAGTAACAGGGAAACGAGTTTTGTCTTCGATGTTGTGAGAAAGTAAAATTGCTGATAAATTAAAGTACGAATGGGCTTATGATTAAGATATGTTCCACAACATGATCTTAAAATGAGAATCATCTCACGACAACGTAATGCTACTTACCATTCAACAGTTCAGCATATAGGATAGTAAATGTAATACCAAACACCTGACAAGCCGCATTCAGTATTCCCGACGACGTTCCCTCCGGTTCCGGATACGTTAACTCAGCAGCAAATTCAAATCCTACTGGTAAGTATCCAGTCATAAAGAATCTATGCACAGAAGTCAATTTTCACTGTAAAATTCTCTCACCACCAAACCAGTAACCATAAATTTATATTTACCCTAATAACGATGATGTCACATAAACTACAGAAATGTAACCAGTATTTAAAGTGAAGGAATATATCCACATTCCCAACATTGAGAACACATATACAGCCAATGTAGTTTCCCTGGAATAGATATATTATATAAAGGATTGCTGTTTGTAATGTTCCCGAAAACCGTTTCTAATGATAATAACTTAGCGAGCACATTCTGTATAACAATGTCCTAATTGACATTAAAAATGGATATATATTTCAAAGTTGGTTTTACACCGCCGCAGCTTTACTGGAAACAATAATTTTCTGCAAGACATGACATTTTGTAGAGCTTTGTGAGTCTGCAGTTTCGCACGTACTAAATTGCAAGGCATGTCATTTTAGTAAAATTCTTGCAAAGTTTGACTTAGTCGGGAAGCTCTTTCGAGTACATATTTATTTAGGTGCATATCGACAGCAATAATCGAGGCACAATGTTGAAAATAATGAGATCTAAAAAACACAACCCACTGCATAATTATACGTGTCTGCAAAGGATCTACCTGTGCTTGTCGATTTGCATAAACTTTATATAAAATAGAGTAAAAAAGCTCTTTATATTGACGATTTTAAATGAGAAACATTTACCCTTATTTTAATTACCCACCAGACGCGCTGACTATTCCTATTAATTATAATATTTCTAGCACGCAGTTGGAAGGGCATAATTAACATATGGCTTTAATAGTTCAGACATTTCTCATAAAAAAAGGTTTTTTGTGTAAGTACGTTTCTCATGAGAAATGGGGGCCAAGATGAGTGTAAAAAGTAGCTCTTTACTACGTGATGCTCATAAACTTACTTGAAACGATGCGTCTTATCTAAAACAATACCACAGCATACGGAGCCTAACATGCCAGCAAAAACAATAGCGACTCCAATTCTTCCAGC
Organism: Bradysia coprophila; assembly: GCF_014529535.1. NCBI lineage: Eukaryota > Metazoa > Arthropoda > Insecta > Diptera > Sciaridae > Bradysia > Bradysia coprophila. The sequence goes on from NW_023503616.1 coordinate 2,677,105, forward strand.
ATCGATTTCATGTCCAGGATAGTAAACCAGCACAATCTGTTTTGAATACACGGAATAGAAACGAATTACACATTTCCATTGAATAAAGTGACATGACAACTTAACAACTACCGGCGTTGTTGGCGTTAATGGATGTGTTACAGTGACACCCAATAATGCCGTATGTATGTTTAAATAAATACAAAGTCGGCACACTATTTGTGCAGATAATAAAAACATTTTTTTATAAATTCAATTACTTGATTGAGCAATGTAGAGATGGCATAAAATACTCCCACGTTCATACCGTACGATATTAGCAATAGAATATAATTTCGGTTGCATACTAATCGCTTCACTGAATGTAGGAATGGTGATTGTTCGTTGGTTTTTGTGGCGCTTTGCGCTGCTGACGGTGGGGTGGGTGGTTGTGCTTGGAAAACTGTATTATTTTCGGGAAGAAAAAAATATCAAAATTTAAGAAATGCTTTCACAGAGGACATGAAAACGTAGAAATTTAAATCCTCGCATTCGCAACAACTGTGTTATTCGGTGGAAAATATCCTTCATTTAGGTATATATAAGAAACGTGTTTACAGTGTTTTCCCTATTCCATTTCTTTGATAGTAAATTAAATTCATCTGGAAGATTACGTTCACTAATTCTGGGAATACGAGCAGTTGTTGTTATATTCCTAATTACACACATTTTTCGCAAGTATGAATAATATTGTATATTAAAGCTGTATATTACATCCATCCGTAAGGATAAGACATGCATTACGGTGAATGGAATTTCTGTTTTGGAAAATAAAAAAGTGGGGAAAGAGGCTGCGTCTGTATCCGTTTTTGTAATAAAGTTATGTTTTCTAAAAACTTATCTTGTGATCTCGGACATTTTGCAATTTGTCATTATGTATCAACTATACAAGCGGTCATATAATGAATAACAATTTATCAGCAGGAGCTGACCAACAAAACTTTTTTCGTTTCAACATACATGAATATAGTTAATTGATAAACTCCCTCGACATCAGTATGGCATATTTTATGGGAAATGGAAACAAACAGATGGAACTATGTGGTCTTTGATTGTATCATGTGGTATTGTGCAATCAAGAATCGGAAATACATGCAACGCAGTGCCCTGCTGGATAATTACACTTGCGGAAAAGTGAAATTTGACATATTTCCTGATTTGGAAAGTTGTTATGGTTTTTAATTGCTTCCAGATGAATTTTGCCTAACAAATGAAATAATCTCGATTCCTTTAGCATTTCGTTGCAAGAATGTAGCAATAGCATGATATAAAAATCAAGGTTTTCATTTGTTAAACGAAAGTTTTGTGGAAGCAGATTCAAACTAGGATAGGATTGGAACCCGATTGGAACCCGATACACTTCAAAATCAGCTCCCAATCATTTTGATTCCATATTTGAATTAAAATCAATAATGGAATTCAATCACACAACATTTAAATTGATTTACCAAATGCAATTAAAAACTTACAAAGTGCAACCAGTACAACAAGAACAGAGGTAAATCCAGCTATAAGATAAAACATCAACTGTAAATCCTGTCCAACTAAATCCAAATCATCGTGGTTTTGCACGATCACTGGTGGTAGCAGGAAACCAACAGCAATACCCAACTGAAAGAGGAAACGAAATAAATATTTTTAATCGATTGAAAATGATACACGCAACATTTTCTTATGGTACAAATATATTCGAGACTACACTACACAAGGCTATATTTATCCATCGTAACTTATTTGGAATGTTTTTCGATTGGCTAAGCGTAACATGTGAATGGAACCAGCATCATATGTAACGAAAAATATTTATTATCACAGAAAAAAAAAACATTTTATTGCTGTATCAAGGGTTCGAGAAATGAAAATAATTGGGAGGCTGCTTTTTGGATTTCAAACGATTATTGACATATAGCTTTTGCTACGCTACCCATCGTTTTCGTATGTTACTGTATTATGTTGCGTTTTCAGTTTGCGTGTGAAATGACCAAAACGAGGGTGCTTCATGAAAAATTCAGTTCAGCAATGTGGTATAATTTTTCATCATAATAGTAAATATTGATATCAGGTAGGCTTTATCTGTCTGAGATTTACAAGTAACGGAGATGCCCTGGTACACAGTTTTCTGTGTTGAACACCCTTGACACGTAACCGTTGACATTGTTGTTGGAGAACTTTGGACATTTGCAAAGGGACATCACGTAGAAACGTGTAATTGATTCTGTGTATTCTATACAGAAATTGAATATAGTCGTTCACCTCAAAACGAGTTTCCTGCATTGTTAGAATTATCTTTTTCTATAAAATTTAATGATAATGGCATGCCGCTCATTTAAATTGAATATATTATTAGGGAATTCTAAGTAGGTATAATAGACGTAATCTCACAAGAAGAACAGAATCATCCTGTAAAATCTCTGCAATGAATTTGACTCTTACAATTTTATCGGAAATAAATACTATTCGAAAAAAGCTTATCCCTAAAAAGAATATATCACTTTGCGTTGTTTGACTATCGGTTCGTTTTTTTTTCCTTTCATTCTATATTATATATCTATACATCTATTACGTAACCCAAAATCTTAAATTGTAAAATAAAATGAAAATTTCGCTCTCTATGTTCCTTATAGAAAAAACTTTTCGAACAGATTGGAATTGAAATTGGTTTTTTTGGTGGAATTTTTAGTGTTATAAAACAACTTTTGTTTTTCCGCGAATTTATCATTTGTTTAACCTTTAAACGGCAGGTATAAAGCATGTTAGTCGACCGAATATGTAGCGACGGCGGCGGAGCTTGCAAGATAAAAATTGCCCGGCGTCGTCAAAACAACTCGCTCAATTTTTAGCCCCGTACGAAGTACAAAGGGGCTAATATGATTACGATGCCGTGTGTAATTGATGGAATTCGAAGCAGACGGTAAGGGCAAAGTGTTTGCCTATGTTCATAGATAACGAATCCGCAATAAAAATTTTGTCCGTCCGTCTGTCCGTCTGTCCCTCTGTCCGTCCGTCTGTCACGTCGATATCTTGAGTAAATCAAATCCGATTTCAAAATTTTTTTTTTCCCTGAAAGATAGTCGAAATAGTGAGGCTAAGTTCGAAGATGGGCGATTTTGGGTCGACCCCTCCCGAGCTGGGGCCCCATAAGTGATTTAACGTTTTCCGAAGATATCTCTGGCCATTTAAAGGCTACACTTGTAAGTGATACGTCAAATGAAAGGTATTTACAATACCAATCGACAAAAAAAAGTTTATGGAAATCGGATGATCGACTCGTTAGTTAGACCCCTTGGTGTGAACTATGTACAGGGCGGCAAGCCGTTTTTGCTTGTAGGTTGGCCAAATTTGAACGGATTTAGATGGATTTTGCTTTATTAGATAGGTATTGATCGTACCAATCAGGAAAAAAAAAGTTCATGGAATTCGGTTTACCGGAGCGTGAGCTAGGTCTCTTAAAGTGAGCTTATATGTCGCTACTCGGCCGTACAGTGAACGTGGAGTATTTTGTCAATATCTCGAGTAAACTTTGACCGAATTTCATGACTTTTTTTTGTTTGAAAGGTATTATCGAATGTAAAGCAGCTGTACTACTTTCCACCTCCTAACAAAATGGCCGTCGGCCGCCATTTTGGATTTTTGTAAAAACAATAGAAATCGGTGAAAATGATACTTACAAAGTTACTGATCAGTGGAAAGTGATTGGTTATGTGTGTGGGGTGTTTCAAGCATCCCAAATATGGATATCTATTTATAAATATATACAGCTATATTGAGCTATATAACGGTGTAGATAGTTCTTTTGAGCTATATACTAGCATATTTATTAGTAAAATGTTTATTTATAGGTAAATATAGGTTAATATAAATTGTTGCAAAAAATTTTAAGTTTGGGTTACAGTTGAAAGGAACGTCGTACGGGGCTTCGTAATTGCGCTATGCGCAATTTTTAAGACGTGCACATTTCGTAAGAATTTTACTTTAACGACGTTTACGGTCGCAGTAGGTTTAGGGTAAGAGTAGGGCGACCGACGTACTCAATAGATGTACGGGTTCGTACGGGGCTCAGTCGCTCAGTGACTGTTCTGACGGCTCGTTATTTTTTAAATTGTAAATTTCCTAAACTACAAGGTGATTGTTGAAATCAACATAAAATACTTTTATAAAATATTTTTATAAATACTTTTCGAGTCTCCTAAATGTAAAGAATAAGCAGCTCTAACCCTGTAGTGAGCTCCATAAGCTGCTTCTACTTTTACTTTAACGGTCATGGCACATTTTTCTTGCGACAATACGTTTCTTTGATAACAGCAATACAGAGCTTAGGTCAACAATTACATGAAAACGTGATTTGGAATAATTTTTCTTCCGGCTTTGAAGGTGTTGAAAGATAGTACATTATAACGCGATGTGATCAGAAGAGTCATTTTTGAGTATGTTATACATACACCGAAAAGAATACAAATGAACAATGTTTACAAACGAGTGAAAAGTTTCTCGTGGATATCACTAACCTTAATTGAAAGTTTTCGGAAGCACACATGATGACAGGCTTTTTTATGAAATAAAGAGTTCTCATTCCACCCACTGTATCACTAAAAATTAAAATTTGGCGGCTCTATAGGTTTCAAGTTTACAGATTAAATTTAAATGTGCTGACATCAGGTGAGCCTAATTAGTCAAACAAATCTGTTTACTTTAAATGCAATTGTACCGTGTATCGTTGGTTTTGTATGAGCTTGTTACGTAAATTTTCTTGATTAAAATCGGATTTGCTCAGTTAAAATACTTTTATTCTGCCAAATCAATTTCGGTACCAAATAGATACCATCTTCAGTGGCTAAAAACATAAACATAATGAGAACACAGAATATCATTATACAGCGCAAAGGTTTCTTTTTTACCTCAATTCTTTTAAAGCACAAAAATAAGCACTTGTGTGCATCGTCAATTAAATTCAATACTAAATCGATTTAGATCAAAATCAAAACGTAAAGAGAGAGGATAAAACAAAAATGAATTTCTACTAGATGAAAGCATTACGTACAGAGAGTAACATCAAATCACGTTATTATAGGCAGTAGATAACATTATACAATCGGTGTGTTTATTCAGACAATTCGGTGTCTTCTTCACCGCAATCATCTCTAAAATGTCTCTTTTCTTCTGCTGACTTTCACGAACAACAATTTTAACTTTATCCCACAACGGTGTATGATTGTTCGTAATAGCGTGATCACATAAGGCACTGTGGTTACTGTTCTTAATGCTTATGTTGTACTTATGTTGATAGATTCTGTCCTTCAAAAGCTGTAATGTCTGGCCAACGTATTTGTACCCGCACGAACAGGGAATACAGTACACCAAATGTGAACAATGTAACTTTGGCGTCGGATCTTTGAGTCTACTAAAAATAGACTTCTTCAACGTGTTGTCGCCTTTTCCAACCAGCATGACGTCATCCTTGCATATGGCTTTCAGTTTCTCAAACAGGCCTTTAACATAGGGTACGGCAGCTATCGGGAGTTTCTCTTTGATCGGTTTCACATCACCATTCTTTGTAAACTTTTCATGTGCTTTTTTGATCATACATTCAACCAAACCATTCGGGTACATATTCTTGGCTAAAGTTTCTCTCAGCAATTCAAAGTTTTTGTTGTGGAACTCGGGTTCAGACAATAGAAGAATCTTCTCTGCTAGCAGTGTGACTGTGTTGCGTTTGTAGGCAGTTGGCAAATGAGATTTAAAATTCAAATAACGTCCGGACCAAGTGTCTTTGTGATACCAATCAGTCTTAATGCTACGACCATCTCTAATACACCACAGTTCCAAAAATGAAATTTTTTGATCTCGTTCTACATCTACAGTAAATTGTATATGTTGATTGTAGCTGTTGAACGTTGTTTTAATTTCATTAACTTTGTCAGCAGGAACTGCTGTTAAAATATCGTCCACATATCGTACGTAGAATGGTAATTTGAATTTCAGCTTTCGTATGACTTCGTCTTCCAAAATTTCTAATACCAAATCAGCAAAAACCGGACTTGCTGGTGAGCCCATCGGAGAGCCAAATAGCTGTCGATAATATTTACCGTTGTATTGAAAACAGCATTCATCGAGGACCATAGTAACGCCAACAATGAATTCGTCTTTCGGTAACGTGGTAAATTTTCTGATTTTGCTCCATTGTTTGTGTATCGCTGATATGACGAGATTTTTCGGAATGTTGGTAAACAGTGAAACAACGTCCAACGAAATTAAAACATAATTCGGTGGTAGTCTAATTTTTCTTAACTTTTTTGCCAATTCAGACGCATTCTTTGCACTTCTATATGATTTGCCAACAACGTTTTTTAAAATGTTCGAAAACATTTTTGACAGGTTGTACGTCGGGGAACCAATGCTGGCTACAATCGGTCTCGCTGGATATCCATCTTTGTGCACTTTGATCAATCCATACATTTTAGAGCATATGTTACTCTCTGTACGTAATGCTTTCATCTAGTAGAAATTCATTTTTGTTTTATCCTCTCTCTTTACGTTTTGATTTTGATCTAAATCGATTTAGTATTGAATTTAATTGACGATGCACACAAGTGCTTATTTTTGTGCTTTAAAAGAATTGAGGTAAAAAAGAAACCTTTGCGCTGTATAATGATATTCTGTGTTCTCATTATGTTTATGTTTTTAGCCACTGAAGATGGTATCTATTTGGTACCGAAATTGATTTGGCAGAATAAAAGTATTTTAACTGAGCAAATCCGATTTTAATCAAGAAAAAAAAGTACCGTGTATCATTTAAATCATACAATGATTTAAACCGAATTCGAATAATTTCAGTTTTAGAATTAAAATGCCGCGTGAATGACGTCAATTTGCGAATGAAATAAAATGTTAAACAAATGAACTCAACCGCATTTAATTTCCAAAACTTCATGACATTCTAATATCGATTTATGTTGAAAAATGTCGGTTATAAGGATATTGCATTCCTCAAATAGTTCGAAAAATAGCTGCAGACCCATTCAGTGAACAATTTCCGCACATTTGTTTTTTGCGAAATTCAATTATCTTCGAAATACGTACTCGCATTTCATGTGTATGGGCTAATTGTTTGAATTTATCGCCGCGAATAAATTGACCGTAAATGCATGTTTCATTTCACATTTATTATTTTGCGACATAAAAATTTCACCAAAATAAAAATAAATATTTTATTAGGGCGTGATGTACAAGACTGGAATTCTCAATTATTTATTTTGTTACCCGTCCGTCTCGCAACAACTTTGACATCAAACGTGTAAATGCGATATTTTCAATTTCAAATCTTTTAGGACGAAGTATTGTAGACGAATAAAAAGTGTGGTCTGATATGTATGTATCTTGGCTCGACACTAAAACACTGCCACTAAAATTGCTATTATTTTTCCTTTTTTCGTTTCAGTAGGGTAGTTTTACTGTCTTTTCCCAGCATACGTATGTCGATTGTGATTTGCAAGAAACCCTTGTTTGTTAAATTGACCCCGTCGTACACGTACATATTATATGAAGGTAAATGGTTTATATCAAAGGGTACGAATAAAATGTATTTCATATTTTGCATCATATATTTAGATATGCCATCAATTCAGAGCCACGTTCATACTCTACATACCCTTGTATATTCGCCGATTACTTTTGTAACCCATAAAATCTGACAAATGTTAAGCCGAAATTTAAGACTCCTTCTCAATGTCGAACCAAATTTCCAGTATATAAACAGAAACACGGCTGAGTTTAAAAGTTACACAACATTTGTGTTCCCCAATGTTCTAAGTTTGGGAAATTTGCAGTGCATGGGAAAGTCGTTATGAAAAAAAAATAATTTAACTACCAAGTCGATCGATTGTGTAAAAGGTTCACTCTGATTTATGGCACACCAGAACGAAAATATTCAAAATATCACGGCTATGTTAAAGACCTAATAGCACTTTTAAAGACGAATTTAATCGAAAAGCTGTGGTAGGTTAAGGGGGTATGTGTATGTGTGTATGAATAGAATTTACCAGTGAACTCAAAACGACGAAAATAATGAGAACCGAAATTAATTTCGCATGGATGATGTTCGAGATTTACTGCAAATGAGAAAATGTTGGAAAGTTTTATTTCGGAAAATGTATTTTTAATTGTTCTACGAAAGCCGATGAGTTTTGATGTGGAATCATGGCAAGGGTATGGTTAAAATGGCTAATTGAAAAAGGTAGAGAGAAGACATGGTAATTAGAAGTCAAATTGATTCTTGACTCTGAAGATTTATTTTAGTTGAGTCGAATAAATTATAAAATTTGATTTTTAATTAAAATAGTTTAATGGAATTTTATACGTGACACTCCAGTATGCTGATTTCGTTCGGTTTTTTTTTCTCAACGTGTTGGTGTCAAGAAACGCTCAAGTGATGCTAATTAATGGAACAGTGTTCCTCTTGAGGAAAGTTTATTTTTTCCAGAATGTACGCTAATACTACGATACTGTACTTGACCTTGATTCTGTGCAAGCAAATTAAACCTATTTTTGTTTTGTGAAAGTTACAGTTTTCCTCATCGCAATCAATATTTTGCGAACTTTATTGTTAATATTCGGAAATTTGATAGCAGGGGAAAACTTACCAGATTTATCTTTTATAAACAATGACGAAACAAATAAGCGATGTCTGACGTTCTCTTAAATACCAAAATGTGTGTTTCGATGACGTAGAAGACGGTTGAATCAAACTAGGCGATTATTAAAAATAAAGACGCAACAGATTTGAAAATTAAATGTGGAATAACATTCGGCGGTTTTCTCATATTTCTTACACGTTTTTGTTCGACTCGCTAACTTTGGCTCTGAACAAGGGTACCTTCTGCTCGTAAAAGTTTTTTTTTAACAAATCAATGCTTAAACCGTGCTTCGTGTCGATAACAGTACATCATAACTTCAAATAATCATTTTATATATTAAACCAGGCGAAAAATAATTATTTACATAACATGGGATGAAAAGTTGAAAAGAAGAGTTTTTGTGTGAATTTTGTTGATCCGAGGCGCAGCTGAGGGAACACACGAAAACGAGACCCCTAGTTATGGATTTAAAATGTTTTTCAAACCTAAACCAATTTTCTTGTCTAGATAAAAGGAAAGCTTGTACAAAATTATGTATTCCGCAGCCCTGAAAGAGGTGAAAAGTCCACTTCTTGCGTGAATCCGAGGCGAAGCCCAGGTCAATAAACATGAAAAAACGTTACTTTTAACTTTTGTCCCTACTTTTGTAATGGATTTTACATGCAGAAGGCGTCTAAGGTAGTGCTTTAAATATAAAATATATCGACCCGTATGAAAAGATAATTGAAACCCCTGAAATATTCCCGATACAGGACAGTAAAATGAAATGATTGTCACCCAGACTTTCTATATTATTTAGGTTCAGATATAAGCTACCTTAAGACTTAAAAGTATGCATACGAGCGACACGTTGTCTTTTGAATTTAAAAGTATTCATATAAAATCACGTTCAGCTCACAGTGTGTCAAATACACCCACCCTTAAACCTGAATATTATGGTTGTTACACCCCAATCAACATTAATCATTGTAATGTTCAAATTCCCCATTTTAATTTTCATGAACTAAATTCGCAAATTTTTCGTTTTTAACATTAATCGACAAATTTAAACCAAAATTTAACACATAGCATCGATTGTTAGATCTTTTGTTGGTTTTAATAACTCTTACGGTCAATGGACGCTTTAAATCCCCTTAGTAGTTTCATTCACATGGATGGATAAAGTAAAGTATAATCACAATAATGATGGCCTTTTATGTGGGCCGTGTTGTACGTGTTACGGGAATAAAAGATTATTCGCCTATGAAATATTCACAAATAGCATAATTCTTTATTAACATTTCATACTGGTAACCCTTTCTATTTCTAGAAGATATTATAGACCAACATGACTTTCAGCCGGTAAGCAAACAATCTGGTTTATAAAGTTTATTTAACTATCTCATATAATCGTTTGCGTTGAAAAATATATCCCACATTTATCACAACAAAAGTTTCTGTGCTGTGTGCACAGACATTGGATGGTGTAGGAAGTTAACCAAGAATAAATAGCATCAATTCATATGGGTCAGATATTGGGTGTCCTAAATAAAACTTTAATATTAATGATCGCTTTTCAACCACGATAAGATGAAGTGGAAAAACAATGGACGAATTTACAAAAGCGACGTCGGAAAAGGGTTCTTTGGCAAAGTTGGATAAAAAACTGTACAGAGAAAAGTGTAAAAAATGTTTTAAATAAACTTTTTAAAAGGATTAATTAAATGGCGGCTGAAAATTTGATAGTAAATAATTTATGCTACAATGAACCAGGGCCTACTTTTTGGAAACTAATTTCTTGAATTTCTTGAAATTTCTCGAATTTTCTCGAATTTCTTAAAATTTCTCGAATTCGAGAAATTCGAGAAACTACAAGAAACTCGAGAAATTAGTTTCTTGAAATTTCTTGAATTTCTCGAAGCTTCCCGAATTTCTTGAATTTTTTGGAATTTCTTGAAATTTCTCGAATTCGAGAAATTCAAGAAACTTTGAGAAATTCAAGAAATATTTCTCGAAATTTCTTGAATTTCTCGAAGTTTCTTGAATTTCTCAAAGTTTCTTGAATTTCTCGATTTTCTCTAAAAGTTTCTAAAAAGTAGGCCCTGCAATGAACGACGCTACAATTCGAGTTAATGTTTTTTAAGACCTGTCGTGGTGACAGTTTTGCAATTAATCGACAACAATGTTAAAGTCATAATCTTCGATTAATGTTGTCTTATATTACAGTATACAGTGAAGTATGAAGTAAAAGATTCGGTACTAGGCGATACTTTGAACAAATGAAGTAACATATTTAAGGATTATGAAGCAAGATGATAAAATGTTAGGACTGAAAATAAAATGAAAGTATTACAGTGTCATGTTTTTTGAGTGACCAAATATACCCATATGATAATACTGGAGTCATTGTGGTTGATTTACACTCTAATAACTATTCGAAATTAATTCACAAATCAAATATTTTCCATTTATCCATCACAATAAATTATTATGAGCGATGCTTCGTAGAATTGAAAAACTATAATATCCGTCCCTCATTAAAATCAGCACATACATCATAATCAGTGCAGTGGCTTATTAAAATTCAGAACGTGAATTGTTATGTTGTGCTTGCATAACTGACATAATCGAATAACTCTGTTGCTGTCCATGAATAATGTTTCATCAACAAATCGATGCATGAATGTATTCAAGGATCGTTTAATCTGGTAATTTTTAATAATGGCTACAACCGAGGCTACAACGCATTTACGTAAAAAAAATCAAATTTTTCACATTCCACTTAAAAAACCAATTTTGGCTTTATTCGACATTGATTCATCCATCACTTCGTAATTTATTCCAGAATTTTGCCTTTTTGTTCGAAAGACTCAGTGCCTGTGTGAAAACACAAAAAATATATTACAAACGATGTAAACCAATTTAAAGTACATAAAGATTCGGAAATTCACTGAATGAGCTGAAAAATCAGTTTAACGTTTTGTCGACGTAACTAATGGCTTTCAGTTTATGAATTTTGTGAAGTCACAAGCCACTAAAGTGCAACGATTGTGTATTGTTAAAAGGATAGTACATAAGAAATGTGATGCTATCCTATTGAGTTTGTATACGGAAAACCAATTTCCAAAAGACCCAATTTTTTATTTGAATTGAATATTGAATTGAGAGCGTTCATTGTAGGTTTTGAAAGTTCTCATTTCCATTTGCACTTTCCAAGGCGAGGTGTTATACTTGGTTGAAGAAGTATATGGCTTGCATTTGGGTCCTGTAGTAGTGTTACTCTTAAATGCTATAATGTTTTAACCGTGTTATGTAAACTAAAGTGTTGCCGGGTACTCGACAAATGGTACTGTATACCAATGAAGTGATTTTTTGTTCAGTTACGCGCTTGGGATGTTTTGTAACGTAGCATTTAAAGTTTGCAATTTATGCACTGTACATACTTCAGCACCCAATATTGTGCAAAAATTCTTTGAAATAGGTCAATTGTCAGCATAGATTGTTTTTTACATTTTCCACAACTGAATAATACAGTTTTATTTCACTAAAACTAAAACAAAGCACATAAGTGCTTTTCAGCGGAATTAATTTAGCGACATTTTAAGGAAATTAAATACGAGATTTAAATTGAAAAAAACGGAGAAGTCATTTAGCGTGTAAAAAGCGACACTTCCTGAAAGTGTTCGAATGTGAGAAAGTAATAAACTCCACGTAACATTCCATAGTGGCTGCATAAATTCAAAACATCCTTTCTCGAGAGTCTTTCACCCGTAATGGAAAATGGTTTTTCCTCACAGCTGGGTAGACATGTCATCATTTTCACAAATATTTTTGGTAAACCAGCTGATTTATACGATGATATATTGCGTGAGGTCTTTGAAAATGAAAAATTGATTTTTTTTTGTGGTGGAAAAGGCTTTGACAAGAGGATACTCTAGTTTCCGTGTTGATGGTTTTCTTTGTTACCAGTTATGAATATGGTTATAATAGAATATACTTGTGACGGAACAATAGACAAAGAAACAACACTTTCAGCTTTAGGATCATAATATATGACGGTTCAAGGATACAGAGACTAGTCGTTTCATATCAACAAAAAAATGTTACATTTTATGCTGAGTTTATTATAGACAACCGAAGGTGAGATCCAACCAATACGTAATAATCCACCGAACCTTTTATCTTTAAGCGACTAAACAAAATCTATTACTTCATTGCTTTTAGCGTTCACTTTGCTTTATGAAACCGAGATTTCTAGAGTTCGTCGTCTATTTGTCTACTCGTTGGTAACATACGACAAAAGGGTTCGGTTTCCCTATAACACTAAATCTTCCGTAAAAGTTTTTTTCACTTCCTACTCTTTGATTATAAATAATTCAGTCTCCAAGAAATACCAAAATTCTTTGTGGTCCTTTTTGCAATTTCCCTTTCATGAGTATTATATGTGTAATATTTGACAGCCTTTCATCAAAAATTTAAACGAATAGGGATTTGTACGTATATCTAAGCGAGTTAGAGATGGGATTATATATGAGTGTAGTTTGTTAGCAGAATTTACCGTCATTAACGCGAAATTACACATTCTACTCTTTAACGAAAAGTCTTTTTTCATCATACATATGTACAGTCGAATATAAATGGCTTAAAAGTTAAAATATAAATTAAATAAATTTCTGCAACATTTGGGAAACGTTTCATATCATTTCATTGTGTTTAAGCGACAGAATTTCCATATTTAAATAATTTTATCTTTCCACACATTGAAACGGAACGGGACATTGCATGTAATTAAAATATTAATCCATGACACTGTCCTTTATGATTTACTTCCTGGTAACAGTACCCTGCATAAATCAAGCGTTTTACATCAACCCTTCAACAAACTGGTGACTGATTCGTGTGTATAACCGTATATAATAATCTGAATAACGGTTTTTATTCCAGCTAATTTAAAATTCATTTCGGTTTCGGTAATAAAATTTGTGCAATTTATTTGAATGACAATAAATAATTGCAATTGTTACTTACTTGATTGCCAAACACACCAACGCTACAAGCCGAGCTAACTTGGTCAGGTCCAAACCATACAGCAGCAATTCGTGCCGGCAGCGACAGTATGAAAACCTGTATGCATGAAAAGAGAGATTAGCATGTTCAGTTGCATTATTTCAAATTATAAATTTTATCGTACAGATGTTTCAGCGAAGAAGCAAACTCTTTCTTCTCGTACTCGTACAAATCAGGGCAAAACATTTTTATTTCTACTCAACGGATTTATTAGAAACTAGAACACATTAATGATATGGACGGAGCAATGTAACTTTTGTTTCAGTTATGTAACCCTCCACCATGCGGTTGAATGAATTTTAACTGAGTATTTCGAGATTTCTACGTAGCTGGTCTCCAAAAATAATTGGTCATTGGTAGAGGAAATGTTATTCTACTACTAGAACTATTTATTAGCTTCATCACTCAAGTTTCCATGCCTCTATGACTGTTTGAAAATCACGTTTTTTCAAATTTAGCGTGTCTCTGCCATGCCGGCTTCACTTGCACTTGTGGTACCGAACTTTTATACAATTTTTATTAGAATTTCAGGCACTATCGATTGCAACCACAACCAGTTTTCCACCACTCTCTCTGTAGACAGGATGGGCTATGCACCAATTTCACCGACGCGACGGTGCGGATGAAAATCAAAAATGTTTGTAGAAGCCTGTTCAGGGCTTTGAGCTGACTAAAAATATCCAAAAATATCAAAAGTGCATCGAAATACTCAGTTAAAATTCATTCAACTGCACCGTGCTCAACTTATGTTAAAGGCGAAATGAACGAGTGAAGACAAGAAATGAGGACATGGGTATGGCTTAGGATATTTTTTTTTTCGATTCGTGGTGTTTCTTCAAAGCCACAATAGTTATTTACATGACAAGAGATAAAAAGTCGAAAAGTCCGCTTTTCGTGTGAAGTTTTTTGATCACACGAAAACGTGACGTTTCACAATTCTATTGTTTTCCCTAGTATTGTAATAAGCCATTTTCGTACCAAGGGAAATCAAAAGCATGAAAAATATTGACACAAAAAAAATCACAATTTTCCGATCCTTTCCATCGCGTAAAACAGATCGGAAAATTTTGAAGAATTATGGTGTCACCTTCCATCTACAATATTTTGTGGCATTTTGCAGTAGAAAAAAAGACAGACGACGAATCGCTAAAACTTACCCTATTGAATAGGGCTTAGTCTGGATATATAATACTTTTGATATGAAAATGTTTGATCAAAAACATTATTTCAATTAACATTTATTATAATTCCGAACGACGAATAAAAATGGTCGTTTTTGATATATCAATTTGATTCTACCTAACCAACCGATCCAATAAACAAGTCATATAAAACAACGGCTAGCTGTAAATGGGAAGGTGCTGAATATAAAACATTTCAATTTGTGGAGAGGCTTGGAAGTTTAACGATGAAAAGCAGAGTATGAATAAAAAAAAACTTCAAATTTAATTTGTATATTACAGCAACAAAAATGGGGGCTGGTATAGTGATAATAAGAACACTTATGTCTGTTGAATGAAAATTCGTATTTAATGGTCGAGAACCAACAATAAAACCATCGAAAGAAATAAAAAAATGTTTTCCTTTTATATTTTATATGGGTTTTTTTTGTAAAGATTTGCTTTATTCAAATTGTTTCATACCATACAAAACCACTCTGAAATGATAAAATGCTATTCGGCAAACATATCTATTCCAAGTTATTTCAAGGTACATAAGTTTCAACATAGCAAATAATATAAAAGTTATAACAACAACACGGTAAAATTTACATTTAAATTGAAACAAAAGCACTTGAAAAGTACACTCTCTTACTGAAGTCTGGATATTTATGCCGTGCGTTGTGGATAAGAAACTTTGTGCTTTTGTTGCGAATGTATACATCTATACAAATACGTTCATCCTTTTGCTATTTTAGCATTTTAATGTGGACATTTGGGCAAAAATTATCACCTGATATTTGAGGTTTCGCATGGCATTATATATGCTACATCGTCAGTGTGTTGTATATAATTCATGCCATTTGTATACCTCGGTTGAAGTACTCGAAAGTATGTTTTACGGATTAAAATGATTATCTCTCCACCGAAAATGTTTAATTAGAATTTTTTATCGTGTTTAAGCTTGAGAGGATAATGGGTGTTAGATTGAGATTTAAAAGATTAAAAAAAGGAAATTTATGTCCACAACGACTTTTTTTAGTATTATCGTTCCGATGTGATGATAGCGCAGAGACGAAATATTTTTTAATTGTGTGCAAACTCCATTCGTTACAGATACATTTCTGAGGCATGGTCTAATGAACTTTGCCGAAATTATATCTAATTTCCCGAAAATCTATCTGTTCTCTCTATACACAATATAGAAACGGCAAAGGGAATGTACTAATGGCAAAATGATAAGAGTACACGTTCCATCAGCTACAGCTACAGATGTTAATGTCGTCAGTACCTATCGAAATTGATCTGAAGAATCATTAATCTACTTTTCGAGCGATTAATTTTTTTCGCAAATATAAATTGACGTCGATTACATCATACACTTGAACAATTAATCAAATCATCTAAACTCTTCGAATAAATAGATTCTTTAATGTGATGTCGAATAAAAAAGTCCAAACACTTTAAATATCAAATTTCATTGCGTTTCAACACCGTCATTTGCTATAAATCAAAAGCTCTAGAGAGCAAACATCAAATTATTAATCTAATTTTGACAACCCAATTAATCAATCCATTTTACCCTTTTTCGAAATAGGAAAACTGCTATTTATACACCCAACGTTTCGCAAAGTAGGAGGATATACATGTCAAGTGAAACGGCACTTATATTAATAGATATATGTACATCGTGTACGGAACAGTGATCTATAATTAAAACCATTTATCATCGTACCTGTGATGCTGCGACGATAGATTGCCCTATGAACCCAACGTAGAACAAGTTCGGATCCACTGAAAACACCTTAATCCAAGCACCAATACACGTTCCCAATGAGCCACATATAGCTGTTGTTCGCAGGCCCTGAGATAAATAAATTAACGACGGGAATTAGTGTGGTATAACTTGCATAAAATATAAAATGCCACCTGTTGTGAGTATAAAGCTCTACATTACCTTTGTGTATTCACGATCTAATGGGAATGTATGTCTTTTTTGATATTAAATTCTGTAAATAATGGGCAACGAATATTATGGATAAATGAGTTGAATAGAGCTCAACTTCTGTTTCATCAGCGAGTTGTGTTAAATGTACCGTAAAGACGGTTTCCCTGTTGCCCCACACTCGCTTTTAAGTAGAAAAAAAATAATAATGGGATGTTATGGATTCGAAATAAGAATGACTTGCATGATTTACATGACTCGTGGTGAGGTAATGTGAATGGTGACGAAAACAACCAGAAATAGGTTTTACAAGCAAAATTTGAATAAGAAATGTTTTTGTTGGTCGGATGCCAAAGAATTTACGACTTGGGATACCCAGCTGCGGAAGGAAATCGTATACGTACAAAGATGGGATGAGCGACGAATATATATTGAAGTTGCCCTAAGTGAAAAGAATTTATTGTCTCTAAATGTCTTGGAAAACTTCAACAATTTGCCTTTTATGTTATTCGTTTGAAAGCAGAATGTATAATGACCAGCTGCTCTTTCTATCTTTTAATGTTACCCATGGTTCGGTCACAGATTTTGACAACTTTAACAGCGGTTTTGAATGGCGACAAGATTTTTACTCCTAACATCGTACGTAATTACATGGTGACTGTTTACGAGTATATAAATTTTAATAAACCGCTGAGCATAACAATAAAAATTTTCTATTACTGCTGACTGAGCGAATTACGAACAATGGCAAAAGTATGCGATACGAAGACTTATAGTACTATCATCTGAGTCGAGTGAAAACTGCTGCCCAATTTAAAAGTCGTTTTAGCATAATGAGGAAATGATAACTAAACTGCACGAGTACCATAAATCAGAAGCTATACAGTGAACGGTTTTTGTGTAGTTATTATGATGTAATGAGTGCTCAATTGATACAATATGACTTTATTAACCGAACATAAAAATCACCATTTGAAAAAACCATCCAGCTTTTGTTCAATTTAATATTCCCGTTGTCATGCTAGCTAACATTTTCTTTATTACAAGCGACAATAAAAAAAAGAAACTTACCACTTTATCTAGAAACCAACTTGCTGGAAATATGAGTGGGATATACAAAATCATATAAATCATTGATGTCCAATCAACCCACGAGCTGCTAATATTGTAGTACCTAGAATGAACAACAGAAATTTTTTTTGGTTCAGTTGCACTTCCTCGTATACTATTTATTATAATGAGATTAGTTTTCTCGAAATTAAGTTACAAAACACGAAGTTCAGCGACAGGGCAAACATGATATAATGAAGGAAAAACCACCCGCAGCAAAAGAACATTAATCAACCAATTTTACCGTTCCGAGTTTCGTTTTATTTTTGTTTCATTTTTATACCAGCGCGTACGAAAAGTTAATAAAAATTTGTTAACATTTTTATGGTTGTACGGTCTACAGTGTATATTGTCGCCATGTAGCAAGGATGATTAAATTTCACATCCTAATTGTACATTTTTCAAAAGCGCGAAATTGGATTTGATCTAATGCGGAAATTATTTGTGAGTCCACTCTGCTCGGAAAATACATTTGCGTGTAAGTTGTAAATGTATGCTTGTGCAAGTCCCGTAACACCATCATCGTCGTACGAGTCACACGAAACGTTGAAATAGAATATATTAATCGAAAAATTGTGTTTTGTATAACAGAAAGACAAAGCAAAACATCCATGTGATGTGAGAGCTAAGGTCACATCTAAGAATCACATATTATTCAACCTAAAGTCCTTGTCATGATTGTGTTATTTTTTCGATCCTGCTACTGTATTTATTTTATTATGTTGTCTGCTTCTTCTATTTTAACATTACACATTCAGATGTGGTAAAACATAAAACGATGAAGTCAAACATAATTTCCTCACTGGGATTCATAAGATTATTTTTATGTCGTACGCTGTTATATCCAGATGTCATATCCCCGAGTAGAGCTTTTGCAATCTTATTTTTTCTCAACTTAGGATAGGGTATTTAGAATGGCGTTACACAATGAATAGCAATATACAAACGGTATAATTTATGTAAAACTCGAAAATGTTCAAAAAGTAATAGAATTTGGGTCTGATGATGAAACTCCGGGTCTGCTGAATCTGTTTATTATTTCTAGAGATTTAAAAAGATAATTTCGAAATATGTATTTTAATTTGGCAACTTATATGTTGATTTACTTATTGGGATTTTTGTTTGGGGCTAAGGGATGATGATAATGATATTTTTAATTTTATTTTGCAAATTAACTTCTTCTTAGGAATGAGGGAATCTTAAAAACAACAGTGAATGGTGGTAGTGATTTAAAAAAAAATTTAACGGGAAAATTGGAAATAAAGAACTGTCTGGGCGTTTTGTGGATAAAACAGCAATGGTAATAACAGTAGAAAATGGTTAATTATGGACTGAACCAAAAAAAGTATCGTATGACTTCAATTAATTTATTTTTAGATAACTTTTGAAGATAATTTGGTCAGGGATACGGACAACTGCGTCTTACAGTATTAACAATTTCTGAGGACGAACGTTTTATATATTCCTTTACAGAAATGAGATTCCGTAATAGTACATTACTATACCAGTGAAGTATCGGGCTGAAGCCCTCGGATACTTTTACTCATCTGGATACGAGATATCAAATTGTTTCACGTGTAAATTATAACGTTTTACTTTACGAGCGAGGGAAAAGGTTTTCATTAGTGAGGGAATAGCCACTTTACCTCACTAGTAGAGTAAAGGGAATATACTATTATAGCATACTGTTTTGTCTAGCCCGATTGCCAAAATCTGTGAATTGTTCACCGATTTAGGTCCAATTATTATTCCAATTGGAACATTTATCATAGAAACTTGTAAACAATTTAAAGAATTAACAACAATGGAGAACACAAAACAAAAGCTGAAAATAAAATATAATTTTTAATTCTAATAGACCCTCAGGCTTTGAAGAACGACGGTAAAAATGAAAACCTTAATCGGCAATGATATGTTCTATAAACGATAATGATGTTACCCTCCTTCCACCGAACAATAATAATGGAATTGATCAATGGAACTCAAATAATTATCTCGCTGAATGTTGTGGTGCAGACAAAGGGAAGTTTAGGTTGTTGTTCATTTTTTGAAGGTACTTGTTCATTTCGATTCGTTTCCTAATTGGTAATTGCTTACCGGAAAATATTTCATTATTAAGGTATTGTGTACGGTGACGTAATGATAGTTATAGTTTCAAGTAATTGAAGTATTTCAGACAGAATGAAATAAAAATCTTTCACTTCATTCGTTTTAATATGTATTTTCATCCGTGCGGCGTGAATAACCTTATTTTCACCACTCGAATGCGGTTGTTGACAATTTCTCTGATGACAGTTAAGGTAAGAAAGTTTTATTTTTTTAACTCTTGTTTTTCCCATTGGGTTTTTCTCTTTGTTTTGATTTTGAAAAATTGTGCTTCACGGATGAATGAATATTTTCTCGCCTGCGTTGCGAAAAAATTAAGTGTTCACCTCGGGGGAAAATAGAAAATTCCATCTCGAGCGAATTGCTTGTAATTGTTGCTTATTGGAATTTCCTACTTACTCCCCTTGACAAACAAATAACCATTGTTGCTTTATAAGATTTCGTTAGCAGAGATCATTATTTATTTCTGTCGGCATTAAATATCGATTGCTTATGATATAGCAGCTCGTAAAATGCTAATTTTACATTCAACCGATCTGCTATGCATTTTTGAGATGCCAGGATATGAAACCATTCTTCAGTTAATTGCATAACTTTTGCCATATTTATTACTCTTCCGAAGCGACATGAACAGGAAATATAAAACGATATATGACGTGAAAATAAAATGATTTTTTTTTGTGACACGTTTCTCAGAAAAAAATTCTTTTAAAAGAAAAAGTGCAAAAACTATATATAAAGCTAACAAATTATAACCATTCAAATAAAACTTTTGACGGTTTACAAAATAACTTTTTTTTTTCTTGAAGAAAACTTTTGATAAATAATACGTGAACAGAAAAAACATCTGCACAATTTCTCCAAAGATTTGTTAAGCTAGACAGTTGTATATCACATTTTAAATAATTTCAAATTAGCAAAAAATAAATGATGTTGACCTGACTGGAATGTATTTCATTAACATAATATTCGTTTTTTTAACTTCACAGAGCCTGTGGGCATTTTGAGCTTCCGATTCAAAAAAAGCATGTAACTTTTCATCATTTTAATGTATCCGTATTACGTGTACACCTACATTACCACAAAAGCTGGTACATATACCATATATGAACAGAACACCATACATTTTAATTGGAAGTACTACACGTTAGTTGTAATTTTGTATCCTTAGGTTTTTTGTGTGTATGTATTGAAACTGCTCGTTAATATTTAATTACAAGTTGACGCAGTTTCAAAGGGGTTAAATGGTATCGCAGCTCTGTAAGGCCAACTATTCCCATTTAAAAGACAACCCGCTGATACTGAAATCTTTTGTTGTTTACATGAAATTGACTCTCGGCACAGCAAGTAAGAATTCAGACATATAACTCTTGTTTAACTGTGCAGATATTTTGGATGCTTGTTTTTTTTCTCAAGCCAAGTCTTTTCGAGTGTGACATCGGGTAATATTTATTTTCATGTAACAATATTGCTAAATTGTGTGTAATTTTTGTTACAAAATGGATCGAAAATTGGAATGAAAAGCTTAAGTCGTTGTACGAAAAAAAAAGAAGAAAAAAGTAATTGAGTCATTGCATGTAATAAAACCGCCCTCGCTCTCGCTATAGCGTAATACGAGAACGCCTTTGCAACAAACGATAATTGAAAAATGAGCTTTTTCCTCGAACACACCGTTATCATTATTTAACCACAAAGACTGCCACAAAATGTAAAGATAAGCTGAATATATGTTTTATAGCATAATAAAGGATACGGCAAATGCAAAAAAAAAGAATCATCGATATAATGCTCTTAATAGCATGTTACGATACATGTAGCTTTACAAAACAATTTAATTGTCTGTTGTTTTGCAAAATTTCCTACAGTTCAGTCGTTCAGTGTGATACATACACTATGACATACGGCGTTGTATAATGTAATAGGTACATTTACTATCAACCATCTATCATCCATGCGAAAATGTAGATGAAGGGTATACACACCAGACATATTTGACGTGATATTCATTAGGGATAAAAAGATTTTCTGATCTGAAAATATGAAGGGTATATATGTGCAGTACATTTTACAATTTACATGCTCTTTCGTTTGAAAGTTATTTATGGAGTGTGACAAGAGTACGCTTTGAGCACACACGTATAGCTTCTTGGCTACATTGATAACAAAGAAAGACAAGCATTTTTCCAGGTGTATCGCTGAATAAGAATCTCAATTCCAATTTTATTTTTAAAAATGTAGTTTCATTGCCATAAAATCGATATTATTTCCGGATGAAAGAAGAAGTAAAAAAAAACCGTCGTCAGTGAAGATTTTATTTTAAAATCTCACAGAAATGATACCGTGAACCCATTCATATTTCCCATTTATCTTTTTCGTAATTTAATTTTTTTTTCTTTTATCAAATTGAGTCTGAAAGATTCGAATTTTTGTGCCCAAAGGAATAAAACGTAATTTGTTTCAACTCAATAACAAACATAAAACTTTGTAATTAGAGCATAACGCTGAACATCGGTACAGGAGCAAAGCCTATAATGAAGAAAAGATCCTATTATCATCAATCACTCTATACCGACAATTGTTACAAATGAAGAAATCGTAACTGCTTTTAAGTCATATACAGTAACAGGGTGATGAAGGTTTAAATACTATAAAAGCTTTTTTCTGCCATTGACTGTAAAAAAAGGATTTTAAGAGCTTTTCAGTTTTTACGATCCACTTCAAAACATCCTTTCAAACGAGTCGTACAACATACTTTATAGTTAATGCTAAATTGATACCCACAGAACAATGTGTCCTTTGGGCTTCTATTTTAGCACGTCCATTTATTTATAAAATTTCCACTACAAAACCAGCTTCGTAGTCATCAACAGCCTATTATTGCATATACTTTAAGATGTAACACGAAAAGAAAAGCGGATCGTTCCAGCTTCGTTGCTTCAATTTAACAACGACTAGTCATCTGTTACCGACAACAATGAGCTATTTAGTGTTATGTATAGCAAAGCTAAAGAAGTACAGGATTTGTTTTATCTACTACTTTAACAAGTAACCCTTTTTACAGCGATACACCCGCCATTTATCATGACTTTCGTTAGTACAAAAAAATATATCAACCACATGAAAATGGTAGCAATATGGAGATCAAACTCCACTGTAATTAATGTTCAAGGGATAACACGTTGGCATATAGGTTTAATCAACGGTACATTAGTTCGCGTTCTGAAATTCTTCATATGAATCAGTATTGTATCATGCAAATCTACCGTACGATTTTTGTGGGATAAACTTGATTCAGTTGAATATGAATTATCGAATTTCCAGATAGAACGAAATTTTATAGTGCCCATTTGATTAATATTTCGTGTTCGAATCATTTAGCCAAAAGCGAATTTGAATCTAGCATCCGAAATTGGTGGCACAAAATGAGGACAAAATATCCATAACTACCCTATAGTTCCAGCTGTATCATATTTCAAATTCTACTGTTCGAGTTGAATTTGCAAACCAACAACGATTGTTCTGGATATACAATTTTAACAATACGTAGCTGTTCCATTCAGCAACTGTTGAAACTACTATGCATTCGACGGAAACTATTTCCACAATAATGGGGCTATTGCCACAAAACAATAATTCAAATATTTAACTTTAATTAGACCACAATTATTTTCACTTACCTTTGGACGATATTTGCTATGATACTGTATTGAATCCATTGCAGTGCATTAGAGGCTGAATATAAGGTGAAAATGACAAGCACCACCCATCGCCTTTTGTAGACTTGGAAATCAGCACCTGAAAGCCACGAAAACACTTCTCTTAGGATAGATGTATATATAATGATAAAATGAGGTCGTGATTTTCAATTAAATTTAATTGCCAA